>NC_079891.1:27803970-27947336 GCF_024868665.1 Triplophysa rosa
GCCAGCTATTCAAGAATAAAAACTTTTAATTGCAGTGCATTTTCTTACTTAAGGTAATAAGCCATGTTTTGTTGTAGATGTGTAGTTGTCTCTGGGCTCTGTAAAGTTGAACAACACAGCTTCTGTATTATAGATCAATATTAAATAACAACATATATGCATATTAAGAACACATTATGCACATTAAGTTTAATGTATATGTAACCGGCTCCACTCGCACCGCTCTGCGCGGGCCTCGAACCGACAACGGTCCGGATGGGAGACGGGCGCTCTAACGAGGAGGCTAAAGACAGCAGTCTCTAGCGTCTGTCGCTAGAGCGCCTCTGTTGGTCGGGGAGTGAGGTTTACACACTGCACAGCTCTTCAGCTGGCCTCCGTTACATATACAAATAAATAAATATACATAAGCAGTTGCATTACAAACATAAGTATCTATTGCATAATGCTCGGGTGGCATATCAACATATGAAATACAAAACTATAAAAACCGGCAGCTCCGGTCCCAAATAACAACAATGGATCAACAGTGTGGTCGTTTTCACGCGCGCGGCGCTGCGCAGACTGATCAGTGAATGACAACAAAGTACCGTGAGAGTGATTAGAAAGCACCGCTTGCTCTTTACGGCGTGATGACTTCAAGTCTGTCCCAAAATGCACTCCCATGTACCCTTGTGGACTCGTGCCTAGTACCCTAGGTCTCGGAGGAGGTCCACAAGACCGGAATGCGCCAAGTCTGATTTTCTCTTAGATTTTAACCCCATCATCGAATTTTATCATTATAGAAAATTAGATTACTAAAAAACAAAACATTTTACATGAATTTAATGTCTTTTGCTGCAGATGGTGCTGCTGACACGAGCGTGTCAATTGGAATACTCTTGTTTTTTATCTTCCTCTGTTTTGCACATAAATCAAAAATATATATTGTGTGTGAATAAAAACATACGAATACATTATTTTTGGAAGGTAGGGGAGCATTGATTTAATAGCTACATTGATCCACAGTCAGTCAAAAGAACATAAAACCATATTCCCACCCTCACTGTCATTTTAACATTTAAAAAGCAAAATTTATAAAGCAGAAAATGACACATAAAACATGAAATGATCAAACTTTGGGTATGAACTACACACATACAGGTTTAACCAACTTTCTACACAATATCACCTTGTGATGTTAAAGGGAAGACATGAAATCCTAGAGGGACCTAGATCTTTTTTAATTCAGTGCTTTAAGGCTCAAATTTTTGGAGCTGTTCTTATACAGCTCGAATGTGTCAGTGTCTCCGTGTAATCTATTTTAATTGTAGAGTTGAATTTATCAAATAATCTGAACTGGGGAAGCTAATGACACTGCAGTAACAATGAACTACTATACGAACAAAAGCTTGTTTTAGCTCTGCAGAAAAACACAGTACAAAACTTCCAGCAAGGCCTAAAATGACCTCAACCATTTTACAGCAATCCAGCATCTTCTCTCTGACAGTCTGAGACATTCAGTCAAAAAGTAAACACACACATAGACAAATATGCTGTTATTGGTGTGTTAATGTGTGCGTTTTCCTCTTTCTGTCTCTCCATTTTAATCCTGTTTTCCTTCTCTTTGTTGGCGGGATCCTTCATTCCATGCAACGTAAACGAAGAGTGCCAGAACCACATGTACTGCTAGCACGGCAACAATGGCAGCATAGAAATAGCTGTCATTGTTGGAGTAACCCAGAAAGGCTGTGGATAAAAAATAAATTGACAATTAAACACTCGCATTAGCAGACAAAAGATAACTTCATAAAACGAATATTTACACATTCTACACAGACACATAATGTTAATATTTAGCCGTACTGTGTTATGTTAATACATATACAGAAAGGGTCATATAAAGTATTATATATATTAATATATAATATTATAATATGTGAACTTGTCTTTGCCTGAACAGAGAATGGAAACAAATACCTTCGAAAAGAAAAGATTTTGAGGCAAAATACAGTCCGATGGGTAGAGTTATCATCAAAATAGTGAAAAACAGCAGTGTCCTCAGAACAGATACAAGAGAGCCATCATTCCTGGAGAAGAAGGGAAGTAAGGTAGAGAGACAAATATTTTATTGCCATTCATTAATACCATCCCTTACGAAAAAAACAAAGAAAACATGGTTTTACTACAGTTAAAACCAAAAAACATAGTTGCTGTAGTAAAACCATGATTTTATATACTAAATATAAATCATTATCAGGAAAAACTGAATTCATTCATACAGATCAATGATTCAGTGAGAATCGTGAGCATTCACGAGGCTTTTCAAATGTAAACTACATACATTTACACATTCAAATCAATTTACATATTAAACATGTCTTATGCACGTAATATTTATGTTCTATTTCTAATAGTTATGTGTATTCGGTAAAGCTTATTTTAATGGAGAGGTCACGTGCAGTATGAATATGAACATTAAAAAATACATTACCCCCTGAAATCCGGCGCAGTTCCGGCCACGGAGCCCACTGGCGTCTTTTCGTAATTTAGCATTTTGTTTTTTTATTCGTGGACAAGAGAGAGAGAGAGAGAGAAAGAAAATCATGTGTACGTAATTCCTAGTTGCGACATCTTGAATTATTTGCGCTTCCGGGTCTTTGTCACATGATCGTGAATAACGTTTTGGTCGTCTGTGAATACGATAGGGGGCGCCGCTGCGCCTACATGCGAACCTCCAACTGTGCACTAGCTTCTGACGATGATAATATATCATTGCTCTCAAGTGATGAACATGTCCTCGTTTGTTTGTGTAAGGGATTGGGGGTATAAAATACTGTTGTAGCCTGGTCTGACGGATGTCTCCTTAGTAATACTGCGGTCAAGCCAGCCGCCACTTCGAAAACGACGGTCAAACTAGCCCCAACGCTGTTTTGTTATGCGCGCATACTGCGCATTACGGTAAAAGCGTATTTTTGGATTTCAAAATGAAAGCGATCTATGGCGAACGCGGTTTCTCTACCAGTCTGTCAATAGTGAATTAATAAAAATGCAAATACATTTAAAAATTAAATATGAAAATATTATGCATAAAACGATATGGTATTGAAAGAGAACCTCAATTGCTTGAGAATTGAAGGCTTTTAGTTTTTTATTGTGGATTTTTTGAAGTATAGCCCTCCAAAATTGCCTACATGTGCTATTATTTCTATAATTTTAGATACATATTAAAAGAAAACTATCTGATTCCACAGACTCATTCCACACTGTAATGAGAGTATCCAACCTCAGTGAGTCACTCATTCAATATCAGGACTGTTTATTGTGGATTTTTTTTTATCAAATACAGTCCTTCAAAATGGCCTATATGTACTACTATTTCTATAATTTCAGATAAACATTACAAGAAAACTATCTGATTGAACAGACTCATTCCACTTTTAAATGAGAGTATCCCACCTCAGTGTGTCACTCATTCAATATCAGGACTGTTTATTGTGGATTTTTTCAAATACAGTCCTTCAAAATGGCCTATATGTACTACTATTTCTATAATTTCAGATAAACATTACAAGAAAACTATCTGATTCCACAGACTCATTCCACATTGTAATGAGAGTATCCAACCTCAGTGTGTCACTCATTCAATATCAGGACTGTTTATTGTGGATTTTTTCAAATACAGGCCTTCAAAATGGCCATATATGTACTATTATTTCTATAAGTTCAGATAAATATTAAAAGAAAGCTATCTGACTCCACAGACTCATTCTACATTATAATGAGAGTTTCCCACCTCAGAGTGTCACTCATACAATATCAGGACTGTATATTGTGGATTTTTTCAAATACAGGCCTTCAAAATGACCTACATGTACTATTATTTCTGTAATTTCAGAAATAATAGTACATATAGACCATTTTGGAGGCTTATAGACCATAATGGGATACATTATAATGTGGAATGAGACTGTGGAATCGGATAGTTTTCTTGTAATTATTATGAGAGATTACAGAAATAATAGTACATGTAGGCCATTTTGAAGGCCTGTATTTGAAAAAATAATAAAACAATAATATTTTATTGATTTAAATCACTAAAGCGACACATTTGTTGTTGTTTTCAGATTTAAAACAAATTGTTATGATTATTGATTTGTTCAATAACTTATGCATTTTATATTTGATTAACATTTGGTCTTTTTGTATCCAGCCCTCTCGGGACCTTGCAGAGTATACACAGGATGAATGATGTTTTTTAGGTGACAGGTAAAACCGCTATGCTGCATTGTGAAAACTAAATCTCAGGAGAAGTGTTGGGTTGCAGGCATTAGGTCATCACCAGCTGCCCCTTTTAACAAGGAGCAGTCTGGAGAGGTGTTCACTCTAAAAGTAGGAAGAGGTTTTGGTAGTTTGGTGTGAGAGAGAGTGTGTAGTGTTTGTGCATCGACCCAGTGATAAAGATACAGATACAGTCACAGTCACAAGAAGGGAGGAAAGGACAAATAAGTATTTACTTTTTGAACATTATTACATGCAGACCACTCAGACTGAAACTGTCCACTCTGATTGTAGTGACATGTAGAATTTGGAACAAAATAATTTTTATTGCAAAAATAAAAACGTAAGAATACAGTAGATACAGTATATAACATTATGTGCTGTACAAAGAATCAGTCTTGTTTTCCATTATAGGCCATTTTCCTTTATAAGATCTTTCCTATTCATTACTGATATACAAAAATACATACATAAAGGATATACAAAGAACACAAAACATCAAAAATGTCTTCCAGTGCTGGTTGCCATGGCATCCAACAATCTCTATAGGAACTCAAGTGCATATTCTCAACCTGCAAGGCCACTGAAACAAAATACTGTGTTCATTCTACAATCTCGAATTAGTTTTACAGGCCTCACAAATCCAAAGAGGTAATATTACCACCAAAGAGGTGGTAATATTGTGGTTCTTCACTGTGGCCTCTAATTGGCTGATCTACTTCGAGATCTACTAGAACAGAGTTTGGGTCACTCCACCCTACACACTTCCTTCACATTGTTATTGGTCACCGCTGGTGACGGTTTACTCTTTGCGTCCTCCGTGTTGCATCTTGAACTTTGAGAGAACAGCACTCTTGGGGTACAGAGAGCACGAAGAATCTGTTTGTACTCTTGCCTGAAGTTTTGGTTGAGCAACCCATACACCACGGCATTCAGACAGCTGTTGAAGTAAGCCATGAAGTAGCTCATAACAAACAGCCATTCTGGGATTTTGGGGCCACCTTTGTAGGATTAACCGCCACAGCAAGCCCAATAAAATTCAGAGGTGCCCAGCACACGGCAAACAGCACGAATACCACGAACATCGTCAGGAAGTTCCTCAGGTGTGCCGCTCTAACCCTCGGATTGGGCCGGACACGACCTTTGACCCTGATCACCAATGTCCATATGCGCAGGTAGCAGAAAGACACCACGGCCAGCGGAACCAGAAAGTGTATCAGCACGACGCAGATGGTGTAGGAAGAGCTTGCCGTCTGGGTGAACGTGCAGGAGAAGATACGCGGCTCGTAACTGAGGGAACCCACGAGGAAGTTGGGAACTGTTGCCAGAGCTGTTAGCATCCAGGTGAGGAACAGGTACAGACAGGTGTTGCGGCGCGAAAAGAGGCAGTCGTAGCGAAAGCTGTGGCAAATGTAGCAGTAGCGGTTAATGGCGATAGCCGTGATGTTGAAGACGGAGCCGATGACGCTCAGTCCCATGACGAACCCGCTCAGCTGGCAGTGCAGGGAGCCCATCTTCCAGCCATTATGGAAGATAGCTAGCAGGGCTAGGGGATAGGGGTACAGAGCCACCACCAGGTCAGCAACAGAAAGGCTCACCACAAAGATATTACCTATGACAAAAAAGAGTGAGAGAGAAGGATGTAACAAGAGGAGATGTATAAATAGGCACCTTATTTAAATTGTATCATTATTATTAATACTTCATATATTTCACTGCTTTTCTGTGGGTATTAATGCTTTGGCAATATTAGATGTTAAACCTGTCAGGGTTTGTGGGCAGAACCCAAAAGCAGGCAGCAATGGTGTAAACAAAAGATTTTAATAAACACAAACAAACAAATCAAAAACTTGATTTGATTTGACTCAAACTCACGGAACAAGAACAAGACGCAATGTCTTTTCCAAGGCATGAAACAAAACGAACTCGCACAGGACAGAAAACACAAGGGCATAAAATAGGGAACCAAATCAACAGGGGCGGTGCATGAAATCATTAACAATCAATAATGAGGAAACGAGAGGGTGGGAAGAAGGACGAGACCAGAGAGAGCGCATGGCATGCCAAAACAAACAATGCCATGTCTCTCTAACACTAAACACGTCTGTCATGATCCTGCCACAAGACTGCCACAAAAGACTGCCACAAAACCACCATAACCATCATCACTGCATGCTGTGAGAGAAAATCGGAAATGTGTATTTTCCACTAAATTTAATAACACCATATTAAAACAATAACTTTTTCCTGATACTTTTACTCTCTAGCATACATTCCTTCCATACGATCTTACAGGAATTTCTATTTTACAATTTCGAATGAATTTGTATGAAGTGAATCGTAAAAAACGCAATAATGAAACAATGAAGCAAAAATTAAGCCCACCCCTAACCCCGCCTCAACCCTAACCATCAAGATCTTACAAATTCATAATGAATTAACCAGCTTGTAAAGTAGTTATGAAGTGAGATTGTTGTTTCGACTTGACTGCTATAGCCTATTAATTGCACCATGAGGTGGATGACTTAAAAGAATACTCTACCCAAAAATGAAATTTCTGTCATGAATTACTGCCCTCAAGTTGTTCCAAACCTGTAATTTCTTTGTTATGTTGTAAACACAAAGATATTTGAAAGAATGCAACTGACATTTATGAGGCACCATTGACTACCATAGAATAAAAAAAAGAATTAGTCAAATGTGCGTAAATGATGACAGTATTTTTGGGTGGAGTATCCCTTTAAGCTCTTTAGTCTGCACTCTCATTGGTAGACAATGCTGTCATCATGTTGTACTGTACATTTACATTTTGTTGAACTCTTCTCAACTTTGTCGCATCGCCAACGGTCTCTGTTGCTCATGTCGCCTCAAATGTTCTGGTTGCTTTGTCACTGCGAATTGCTGTCAGTGTAAACGGCCCTTAAGGGGAACACAAGGTCCGTTGTGTGCTATATGGACAGTATGCCTTTGCCTTTTATTATATGAGGAAAATTGAGTAACCTTGTCTCCTTGTATCTATTAAAAATGTTATTCTGTATTATTTCAATCAAAGATAATCATTCTTAATCCAATTACTGTATACGTCTCTTAATTTATTTGGCTTGGTTACATTTAGCCATTTATGAATTAAATTACTGTAAAGGAGCAAATTCATGGGTAATAAAAATATTTATATTAAATATTTGTCAGAAATAAATTTGAAGATAAAGGGAAAAATAAAAGCAAATTAGAAGTCTTGTTTGAGTAAGAACCATGCAGTGTGTGTGTGTGTGTGTGTGTGTGTGTGGCTGTAACTGACAGAATCCAGACCATCTAATTCATAATTCAATTATAAAACTATAATAAATGTTTACTCTGTCGACTTAAATTAGGTCTCAAACTGTTCTCAACACAGTTGTCTTTAAGAGCTTAGTAATTCATCCTGATGTTGCATCTCAAAAACCTTCAAGATGGTCAGACACATCCATCTTCTCTACAAATGGCCCCATTGTGTCTCTATGAAAATGTGTATTTGATTGAACTGCCCCCATAAATCCATTTGCAAGTCTTTAACTCAAATCTAATGGCATTCATTTCAGAATTTTCAATTTTTCCTTGGCTCTCCGCAACGATGATCAGGTCACGCTTGTTTTGGTTGTATTCTGCATACATGTACTCTCATTGGCTCTTCCCCTCCATAACAATCAAATCTTGCGGTCTCCATCTCGCACCACAACTAAGAACAGAAATTTAATTTGTGAAGGTCGGATTCATGAGGAAAATAACCAAAAATGACTTTCAAATCTTATCAGACTTACTGCTGTCATTCTATGTTATATCTTATATTAGCCCGCTTGCGACTACCTGTGGCTTTCACTTCATCTTTTCAGAAACCGATTTTAACACCCAAACTCGATCAGTTTAAAAAGGTTTATACAGGTACCCTACTACTCATATGACAAAAAAGAAACCAATTGGTTGCCTAACAAAAATGTTTTTGGGTTTTATCACTGTACCAGAAACTGGAGTAAAACATCTGTTCTTCTTTCATAGTTGACATCGGTCAACTATGACATAATAGCATGCGTGTGTCTGAACCAGGCTCTGCTTATCATATGATCTCTTTGTGGTTAAGTTTGAAGAACAATTTTTACAGTCATTTACAGTCATAACAAACAGCAGATTGTCTTAAGGTCTCAATGATTCAAAGGTCTTTTTAAAACGTCTTTCGACCAAAAGAGACGCCAGATACAACTGGACCATTTTTGTATTAACCACAATGACGGTTTCACTGCTGGGCACAAACACACACAATCAGGTCTTAAACCTGCTTATCTCCTCAAAGAGCCTAAACCGGTCTCTTATCACTGTCACCCAAAGCATTGTAAAAGATTTATGTAAACATTTCTTTAAATCAAAAGTGTCGTTTTGACTGGTGTCTGCCAAAAATCTGTCACAGCTTGCCACAGTTAACAGGATGTGTGGTTTGAGAAGTTCACGCTCCTTTGCCATCGGTTTAGCATGAGTCCAACAAGCCCCAAGCGTGTCACGTAGGATAATAAACAGGGCTGCTTCAGCTCTCTGTGTAAATGCATTATACCAGAGTTATTTGTAAAGACACAAATGCAAATATCACATCTTAACTGTGTGACTTCTACTTACCAAAAAAAACATTTCCCCCACTAAAATGTTGAAACTTTGT
The DNA here is from genome assembly GCF_024868665.1 of Triplophysa rosa. Taxonomy (NCBI): domain Eukaryota; kingdom Metazoa; phylum Chordata; class Actinopteri; order Cypriniformes; family Nemacheilidae; genus Triplophysa; species Triplophysa rosa. Next base: position 27,812,909 of record NC_079891.1, read on the forward strand.
ATTTTTACATTTTTATATTATTGCCTCCTGAATTACTTAGTTGTACTTGCTGGAGTAAGTTGGTTTGGATAAAGGCATCCAAACATTTAATGGTTAAATGTAAATCATTGCTGGAAAGCAGTAAGTAATCTAAGGGATAGTTTACCCCCCCAAAAATCATGTCATCATTCATTCACCCTTATGTCGTACAAAATATAACTGTGGAACACAGAAATATCTCAGAGGTTTTGCATCCATACAATGGAAATCATACAGAAGAAAGTCATACAGGTTCGAAATGACACGATATGATGTCATAATAAATGATGATGATACAAATTTTGACGGGGTATTGCGTGTTTGTCTCTTTAGGAACACATTTCTACTTTCAATAGAAGTATCATTTGTGGTTCAATATCAGGGATAATAGACTACTGGTGGTCTAATAATGGTATCAGATCAGAAAGAGTACCAGTGCCTATCCAACTGTCTTAATATTTAAAGTGATAGTTCGCCTTTAAATATCATCATATTGTCATCATTTACTCACCATCTTGTCATTTCAAACCTATATCCACAGAACACAAAAGATATTTAGAAGAACATTGGTAACCGAACAATGGCAATACCCATTCACTTCTATTGTATAAACAGTACACAACACAAATGCAAGTCAATGGGTACTGCTGTTTTTCGGTTACCAACATTCTTCATTTGTATCTTCTATACCAACATAATCTTCTTTTGTATTCTGCAGAAGAAACAAAGTCATACAGGTTTGAAATGACATGAGGGTAAGTAAATGATGAAAGAATTTTCATTTTTTTGGGTGAGCTATCCCTTTAAGTTCTAATAATATATTTTACCTCAGCTGATAATTTTTAACTCTTATATAATTTCCAAAGTTATACCATTTCCAAAGTTAATACTTTATTATTTAGTTTAAAAGCAAGATGACTCAAAAGCAGTTATTCGTTTTATTTATGCATTTTGTCATTTTTATCTCCAAAAGTGAATTGCAGTGCATTTAAGGTCCAACATGTTCAATCTGTTGTTCCCTTGAACATATGACCTTGGTATTGCACCATGCTTTACCAGAACGACCAGCTCAACTGCAGGTTCTTTTTTCCAGATAATAAAAAACCAATTGAGCACCCCTAAAATGCCATAGCAGTCTGATGTTTTCTGCAGTTTATCACTGAGATCTGACTTCTGAATCTGTGCTCAAGACTGACCTCAGGCTGGACAAAGTAGTTAACTTCTTGCAAACAATAATAATAAAATAATCACATGGTAATGGAGTTACAGCTCTCAGAGGACTGCACAAAGGTCACTGTGGGTCTTCTGCACTCACATTTAAAATGACATGGGAAGTCAGTGTTGTCGGCGCCGGATGAAGAAGTCATTTCTAAAACTGAGTTCTTCTGACCAAGACTATACAGTAAATATATCCTTTCATCTTTTGTTTTAGAAGCAAATTGCTTAAAGATGCTTTCCCTTTATGTCAGAGAAGCACATTTAATAATATTTTATATTATTTTGGGTAACAGTTACTTTTTATATATATGAAGGTGTACAGATGCGAGAAGATCATGGTCATGTGGCCCAGTGTGGGATAACCATCAGAGAATCAAACCTTTAGAGAGCTATAAATCAATGCCAGAGTATGAGAGATGATGTGCGAATCCCTTCTCTTTATCACTTTTCTGCAGCTCAACTACAGATTAAAATGTTAAGTGTTTTATTCTTTGTAAAGGTTGAGGGACTTAAAACCAATTCTGTAATGACAGGCTTATTTCACAGGGGATTCATCTGTCATGTGTGGCATACGTTCCCTCTCTGAAGACCCGGAGAGAGAGAACAGGATTTGTTTTGTCTGTGGTTTAGATGAGGACAGTCTCTAGAGAGGAAGGACTGCCTCAGGATCACAATAAATCCAAACGATTATCTTGTAACAAACTATATAATTGGCTCCCTCTCATAGTTATCATGACACCGACCCTACACATGTTCTGCAACCCTGAATCACGGAGAACTGTGTGTGCATGAGTCACAGAATATAAATATATTAAAGACCCCCTCTGGTGAAAATTTAGTTTTTAATGTTGTTTATATGTTTTATGTGTTTTTAATATGCTTTAAGACAAACCATGTGCAAATGTATAATTTTAAACCATTGCTATTTTCTCCATAAAACTGCTGTTTACCAAAGACAGTCTAAAAAATGTGGTTTGAAACTGCTCCGGTTAATGACGTCATAAACCTGTAACCAATCACATCAACTCATTTGAACCCTGTGGATCAGCAGTTTGAGGCATAAATATGCAAAGATGGCACATAGATTCGGGCAAAAATTATCACTGCACTGATGTGTCAGCTCTCAGCTTCACTTTCAGTTTTAGCAAAGTCTGGAACTGCCAGATTGAGTGGAGGTGGGGCTAATTTGCATATATATATGTAACTGTGTATACTTAATGAAGCTGAGGTGTATTCGAGCTATTTTATTTAAATATTTTCAAAAGAAAAAAAGTTTAAATATGTACGTATTTTTATGGTCAAAGTTTTGTTTTAAGGGATAAAATGATTGACCACAGGGGGACTTTAATGCATCTCAACAGAACAATTATGTTGAAAGTCAATGCACATTATTTTAAAGATAAAAATGCAGCAAGTAATCAAAAGGAAAACACAATCATAATCTTTTATTAAATGTTGTACACTGCTCTGTCTCAAATAAGTAATACTTTACAGATGAGATCATCTACACCATTCCAATGTAAACCTCATCACCAAAATGGCACCTTAACATTGATCTGGAGTTAAATGTGCACCCAACTACCTGCCTGAGAATGAGACTGGGCAAAAGCCCAGCAGGGCTCTTGTGTAATTCAGTGCTTGCTGAGAAAATGCATTCAAACAGATATCCAAGCTAAAGGTTTTTCCATTACCTGGAGATTTTATGATACGCCTCCTATTAGCAAGCAGAGAGATGATTTTATAACAGTCGTCACAAAGCTAAAAAAATCATCAGCTCTCTGGAGATCCTGCAATGTTCACTCTAAAAACATTGGCAAAAAGTAAATGGGATAAAATGACAAAGATGGATCCGCATAAAGGACTTTTTGCCTAGCATCTATTCCAACTCATGGTCAAACTTCACTGTTGTAAACAGTAGAGCTAAAATACAGTAGATGCAAGTAAATCAGTTTTGAGCTGTCTGCAAGTTTCATAAACATTTTTGGGCTTCTTGCACTGCTGGAGAACCTCATAATAGATCGTCTTCATTTCCTCAAATGTATGGCTTCATTAACACTAACTGATTTAGTCAGTATCACAGCAGAATACCAGTGTAAGTCTAATAAAATGTGACGTATTGACACATCTGTGGGCAGATGGTTGAAGATTTTTTGTGAGCGATGGAGCAGGGGAAAAAACTAAAAATTATGATTTAACATTGTGTGTTAAAAGGAAAAGAAAACTATGCAGTCATCTCATTTAAGATGAGAGTATTCAAATGAAACTACCTGTGCTGTATCTCCCTGAGGTAGTTAGAGGTTATCAGAGCTGCGGGAATGTTTTCTGGCTGATGTCAGAATAGAGTTCATGCTGTGATAAATGTATATTCTGGATCCACTCATCCGGAGAATCTGTGCTGGAATTAGATATTATAGTAACATGTATTTTGCAGGCTTGTTTTAAAACACAGATAAGTCTGTTAGCTCTGTATTTCATCTCTCTTTGCTTCTTATCTTAATTTGTTTCTTTGCATAATAAGCATTGTGATATATTGGTTCCTTCATTTACCCTGAATATACTGACCACTCATCCTGTTGGTCCACACACACGCCATGTTTCCATAGACTCATAGGGACCAAAAAATGCCCCCACAAGATAAATAAATACTGGTATTACAATCTTTGTGGGGACATTTGGTCATCAGTTGAGTTCCTTAAATAAATAAAGTTGAATTTTTATTTAAGAATAATTAAATGTTCCCCAGCTCTGGTAAGGCAGGTATTGGAAGCTTGAATATTCAAGCTTGACAACTAACTGTATTTATTGTGTGTATGTGCATGATAAAGCATATCTTTTAAAGGGGTCATATGACACGGCTAAAACGAATATTATCGTTTGTTTTAGATGTAATGCAATGTGTATACACAATATACGGTGTATGGTTGTATCTCCTCTTTGCCCCGCCTCTCTGAAACACGCAGATTTTTTACAAAGCTCATCGCTTTGAAAAGCGAAGTGTGCTATGATCGGCCAGTTAACCAGTGCGTAATGATTGGTCGAAAACTGCAAGCGTGTGACGGAAATGTAACGCCTCTTTCCATATTTGTAACATCAGGTTCCAAAGAAATTGTACTGACAGGTACGCCCACCTTACTTGCATATACATTTGGGCGGTCTTATCTTATGATTTAGTCAAATCATACCACGAACTGACGTAGATTTGTGGGGGTGTGGTTACACGAGGCATTTCAGGCAGCTCTGGGTGAGCATTCGCTTTTAGATAGAATGCATCCATCTAATTTTTTGCAATTTTACGTGTCTAATACATGCATGGGCAACTTATAACATGCCAAAGACAAAGAAAAACACGTATTCGCACCATATGACCCCTTTAACCTTCATTTCCATAAGTACTTAATGCTGAATTATTCCTGGCAGTCATAATAAACAACCAACCTTCCTCTCAGGAGCCGTGCCATCTGACAGAACAAACCCAGCATATTTTTACTGAGATATGAAAATGATTATATTAACCTGGTTAAAATGTATGAGATTTGCCATAAGTGTACCATGGGTTGTTTTTTGGCTGTTGAACTTGACTGACAGACTTAATCTCAAATGTAAACGTGACTTTCTGTGCATGTCAAACAGTTGTGCCTGAGGGCACAGCCCAAGCAAAAGACCATCAATGACATCATGGATGTTCAGTATTTACATTCCATCTCTTTTATACACACACACATTATCAAAGATGCCAATATATGCTAGAATTGACCATATAAGAACATTGTACATCACTGTGAACTAGAAACTAAAACCACTGACGCCAGGTTTATGTGCGATTTTTACGGGTGGTGAAGAGAGAAGCTGTATTTCATACTGAAGATAGATGATTTGGACAGGTTCAGGTGCTTGACTTGTAGCAGCTTGGCCTTGAGGGATATATACAGTATGTGCCAGAATGTCTTGCACGAAGGAACACCAACTGATGCTGGGCATTATAGTCTCTCCAGTCTGAGGATAGACCAGAGAACCCAGACCGCCTTGTGTAGTAAACAGTCTAAAACTTCTACATCGGTGCATAATATTTTATATTTATTTATTGCAAAGTTATTATGTGTGAGTGATCATTCTTAACATCAAATTTCCCTGTAGTTATTTAGCAGTATTTTGTGACAAACACATAAATCGCATTGGCACCGTGGCACAGTAGGCAGTGCACATGCTCACAATGCATAAAGAGTGTGTCATGTCCTGATCTGATTACTTCTCTCTCTCTCTCCCCAATGGTTTGCCGTCTGTTTGAACTGTCCTTAAAGGCATTAAAAGCCAATAAATAGAAAAAAGCAAGCACAAAAATTGCATGACCACATCGCGTGCCTCTCCTATTGACAACATTCTGGACGCTATGCACAGGATTCTGATGATCCCTTTTTACATTCCATCACATTTGAAATTCCTGTTACATTGGTCATCTGAATCTAGCATTCCAAATTAACCCAGGCTCCTCCCCATAACAGCCTTAATGATATGTCTAAAACCAGGTCATTGAGATGGATTCGGTAAGTGTGTCACGTCGCTTTTCCTGTGTGCAGTATCTGTGTGTTTGTCTCTGTTATGATGTCTCTGCATGAGCAATGCTAGGACTTTATTCTTCATGCATATATACACGTTACTAAAGCAGCTTGTAGATAAATGCAGACTGAGAAAACACTGCATGAGACAGTGAGGTTTAGACGTGGTGCCAAAACAATAGGAGCAGCTGCTGAGATTGAAACGCTTTACCGATTATATTGCACGCATATAGAGCGACACCATGCATACGGAGCACACATTTCTTTTTTGTTCAACAATATGATCTAAAGAGTATATGCGCTCGATGTGCATCTCATAATTCCTCAGCCTATCTCTTTCAATGGGGCATGGACCATTAACCACTGTCTTCCAAATCATGAGAGCGCAGGAAAAAGTCTCATCCCCAAAGTGTTTTAAACTCATAAGCAGCACACTTGATGGGTTTGATGGGGGCAGTTATTAGCATGGAAATTCTCTTCTGTTGCTATCTCTCTCCTTAGGCATTTTCATACACTCTCAGAAAAAAGATACAAAAGCTGTCACTGTACCCTTTAAAAAGGTCCTAATATGTAAGATTTAGGTACAGATATGTACACATTCGATACCAATATAACATTATTTACAAGGTACTACTATACACAGTTTAGCTGCAAATATGTTTTTTTGAAAGGGTACCACCCTGAAAGGGTACCACCGGCTACCTGTGTGAGAAAGAAAGAAAGAAAGAAAGAAAGAAAGAAAGAAAGAAAGAAAGAAAGAAAGAAAGAAAGAAAGAAAGAAAGAAAGAAAGAAAAAGTTTAGTTGGAAGACAAAATTAAATGCTGCCAATTGTATCTGTTATCATAAATACAGCTTTCAAGAAAGGATTCAAAGTCTTTGCCCCTGCGCTTTCTAAAATGAAATTAGATGAAACATGTCATTTAACATCTCACGTCTTGTTTCATTATCCGATAAAACAGGACAGCCACGTTTTGCTGATGTCTGTATGTAAGCCGAATTCTGGACATCTGCATGCTAAAAGAGGAATACTGAAAAAAAGACATGTTTCTATGTTTTTATATAGCTTGATTTATGCAGCCTCACTGGTAGAGCTTAATTTTAACAACGCCAAGGTCGTGGGTTCAAATCCCATGGAAACAAACTAATAAATATACTGTATAGTGCAATGTAATTCAGATAAAAGCAAATGCTAAATGTAAGTGAATTCATATTCTGCACATTATGACCAATCCACTCGCTGTAAATGGTGTAATTAATAATCATTATCAAATCAAAAGAGTTAGCCATGGCAAACTGACAACAACAGCTGGGAGCAACTTAATTTAACACGTAATGCTCCTATATAAGTATACAAGTGTTTTATAAAATGACACACTCATACTCTACAATTCTTGTACTTATCTTTTTAATAAGGAAGTTTAAACAGCTGATATGCCTATGTGATAAAATATTTGCTTGACGTTACACATTTTCACACCTGCATTCCTCAGTTTCTTGTTCCTATACACGGACAGGATGACCAGAAGATTTCCAACGATATCAGCCACGGTGGTGAAGATGAGCACGCCGGCGAGGGTGGCTGCGACCCCGGGAGACGTGCTTTTGGCGGCGAGGCACTGGTTACTTCTGGATAAACTCTCCATACAGCTGAGGTTCGCCATTCTTAGGGACCACGCCACAATAAAGTTCCACCTTTCATATCCTCTTCAGGGAAAAAACCCAAAGACACGAACAGGTATTCCCGCATGCATTCCCAACAACATTTCCAGTTTTGCATTTATAAAATGATTTTTCATCACACAACATCTTTTTAGTAGAACGCCCTTCTTAATTTTCCAGCAGCTCCAATGAAATTACGTTTGATAGGCTTCTGCTACTCGCTTGCATTGTGAATCCCACAGTTGTCTCTGGATTGTCACCTCGGATCACAGTGACTCACACACTGTTGATCGGACACCACACCACGCACGCACATACATCACGGCACAGACACAGCGGGCTGCGTCGCATCCCCGGCGCCGACATCCTCTCGGTTTCTTCCTCAAACGCCCTGTCAGCTGTTCAGCGCCTAGGGCAGCAGTCAGTACGAGCAGCGATTAGGGTAAAGAGTTGTGGATTCAATTTGGACCACCACATTTGCGAACATTAACAACAGTTTTGCTTCAGAGAAGGAAGCTAAATGGATTTTTTTAGAGGGTGCGCAGGATAAAGTAGTAGAAGTTTACGTTCGGACTGTCAAGAATGGCTATAAACTCAAGCAGGGTACCCGATTTATGGGTATGGTGTGAATATTAAAAATGCTGTAACGAAAGATAAATTTAACCCCTCACGTGTAGAATGCCTGAAAAAGTACATTTTTAAACGAACTATATTAAAGTTCAAATCGGAAAATCAATTTGGATTTAAAGACATATCAAACGCAAAATACAAGTGCACCTCTAAAATAAGCTTCATATTAATATATTGTTAAAACCATAGTAATTAACCCTCTTACTTCATACACACACACACACGCACACACACACACAGGCTTTGGTTGACTATCCCTGTGGGGACAGTCCATAGGCGTAATGTTTTTATACTGTACAAACTGTATATTCTATCCCCTATCCCCAACCCTATCCCTAAACCTAAAGATCATAGAACAGTTTTTGCATTTTTAGATTTGTAAAAAATATTGTTCTGTACAATTTATTAGCTTTTTTGCCCATGAGGACCTCAATTTTGGTCCCCACGGTGACACGAGTCCCCATGTGTTGGTGTGTATTCAGGTTTAGGTCCCCACCGGGATATACAAACATGAACACACACACACACACACACACGCACACGCACACGCACACGCACACGCACACGCACACACACACACGCACACGCACACGCGCACACGCACACACACGCACACACACACACACACACACACACAGAGAGAGAGAGAGAGAGAGAGAGAAACAGATGTTTTGACTATGAATTTTTAGACTGCAAGGTCACAAATAAATATTCAACTATAGATTATTTGTCTCGCTGCAGACATATGATGACAGTTGCCATTGTTTCACTGGGGACAGAGACACGTTTATGGCACGAAATTAACAAATTAATATTTTCTGGGTTTCCTTTCTCGGACGGGATTCTCTATGCATAGTTCAGGCCTGTCTCCTCAACGATTGGTGTATTTTATTGCACAACAACTATTCGTTATTTAAGCTAAATTATAAAAATCACCCACTTTTAGCAAGATGGACAATGGCTGACAGCTTTCTGCCCGTCAGCGGGGCGTTCCCTTAGCGCATGACGTCACATGAAAACTATGGATACAGCATGCATTCACACGATCACATTAATGTCTCCAGATGTCTCCACCCTTGTTGTTTTGACATAAAGGTTAATTACTATCAATGATAATATGTTATTTTGTCAATATATTATAAACAATATATTAATTATATACATATTGCTTGGTTTGCTGTTAGAGACTTTCCATTGGCTGTTGTTTTGAATAATGAATTAGGTAGATGTATTCAAGGTTTGGATGGTGTTTAGGCGATGTTTTCATTAGTTATTTATAAATATAATTATGTTTCGAGTTCCGTTCTGGGTGATAATATAGTACATGTCCTGATGTATAACTTTGAAATTTATGTTATTTAAAAGATACCGTCGGTATTTTTATTGTCGCTCCTTGGCAGTATAAATAGCAGAGGACAAGGATTCATAATTGGAGCGGAGCTTCTGTATACGCGTTTGTTAGAGTAGGCCTAGGCCAGCAGAAGCTCCGCTCTCGTCGTCGATAGGTCTCCTAAATACGTCGTTGCGTCTTTTTGTAATTTGTAGTAAAAATAAATGAATATTTAACACGCAGTAGTGTTTGCCTCACAGTCACATGTGATTCTTTTATAAAAAAATTAAAAAAACACGTAGCTCGCAATGTATTTTACTTTTCCAATGGTGTCCCGTCCATATAAACTCGCCCAAGTTGAAAAATGAAGTGATCCCAATCTTTGCGCCCGAGCGCGCAAGCGAAAAGACGCAGAAAACGGGAATATGCCGACAAATGTCCCCTGCAACAATATTCGGTCTAAATTCCTGTGCGTTATGTAAGAGTTTTAGTTACATGTGTAACAATTCACCCTCCACGGGCTGGACTCGAACCCACAGCTGCGCGACCAGGTCGGTCTCAGCTGAGCCTGCTGCCATCTGTGTATTGCAATCATCTGCGCCTTCTTTTAGTTATCATTTATTCAGTTATATAGTTGTAGACATCATTATGAAAGCATATTACATGTTTATGGTTAAATAAACTGAATAAAATGTTTCTTCAAAAATGGGATATGATTTGATTGATTTATCAGATTTAAATTTGTTTATTAAAATAAAATGAATACACACAAATATTGAAATGAGTACACACACATATATATACAGAAGAATATGAACGTGTGGGCCCATGTATTATAACATATTCAGGACATATAGAATGGCTTCTAACATATGGGAACTGGGACAGCTGAAAACCCCAAGAACCCAAGCTCGTAATAAAAACAAACGAAAAAATATATAAAAATAAATTAAAATACTTTTTACGGCTCGATAAAATAATTGACAGAAAAAACATTGAAATATAACGAAAAATAACGAAAATATGATCTAATAAAATAATGGTAGTAAAACAAAACACGTTATGTGAATGGGTACTTCTAGCGTCTCACGTGCGCATGCGCAGATTGCGCACTGCGTCCTGTTTCGTAAAACGCGCAATCGGTTGAAGCTGTCATTTGTTATGTACTTCATTTTTATGTAGTTCATTTCTTAGTAGTTTGCCTTCCTCGCACATTTTCTAAGCGATTAATTTAGTCTTTACCAGTTGGGTCTGCTGCTGGAAAAAGCCAAAGAATGAGTGACGAAGACAAGAGAAGCACCAAGAAAATAAAAATAAAATCAAGTGAGGGGGACACCACGGCGCCTACCAGAAAGAGACAGAAAATAAAAGAAAAACACGACAATAAGAGAGGTGCAGTCTATCTATCTAACTATCTATCTATCTCTATGTCCGTTCGTACGTGGGTGTTAAGTAATGTGCTTTTCTCTGCTCTTCAGCTGGTAAACTGGACACCACAAAAGCCAAAGTCGAGCACTCTGGCACGGACAAACATACATCTGCCCAATCAACTGATCATCAACTGTCCGATGTAGTAAAAAACACCTGTGAAGAAAAGAGGAATGTAAAAAGACAACTTGTGTTTAAAGGCAAGAATTTTGTGCTCTTTTGTTATTATATATTCAACATATGGAAAACAGTATACTTCATGTTTTACAATTTTGCAGACTACCCAGAGTTCACACCTAACGTGACTCCCAAAGAGGTTTTGCAGGCAGGCAGTTTTGGGGGCACCTATTTCAGGCCAATCTACTCCAGTATCACAAGTATGTCGCATTATGCATAGAAGCTGCTAACTTTTTATTATGATCAACGGGCACTTTATGGTAAATATTAATCGAAGACATTGTTAAATCTGTGAATAATATGAAACAAAGCAGCAAAGCTAACCAGCTTTTCACCAGGCCAGCAGTCTCAGGACACAAGGCCGTCTCTCTTCTGCCCTGAAACTGCTCGCCTGTATACTTGGCTCTGTGCTTGAATCTTCAGGTGGAAATCTGGATTCCCTGGTTATGGACGGACCTCATAATAAATCATTTTTGTTACAGAGCAACACTATAAAGATGTTTGGCAAGAGCTTCCCAAAGACTGGCTGGAAGGGCTTACAATCTCTTCACAGGTATTATTTATTACCATACCACTATTGAATTGTAATCACAGATAAACACTTCTGTCAAAAGGATGATGAATGTTTAGGCGATAAATGAGATTGAGTTCAGATTCAGATTTGCCTAGATTGCAGTTTACGGTAGAGCTATTTGAGCTTAGTTCATGTGAAATTCCTATACCCCATATAGGAATTTATAGTCTGCATAATATATTACCTGTGTTTCTCTTCTTATATCTTCCGTCTCTTGTCTGTGTGTGTCTGTGTTTCTGTGCGCGACTGTTAGTGTTCGCTGAGTGTGCCTGTTTTTCGTGTATGTGCGCTGTGTGTGTGTGTGTGTGCACTGTATATTTTGTGTGTCTTGTGTGAATTGGAGTGTATCTATTCTTTTTTCTCTTGTTACTTATTCTATTATATAAATTTAAATGGATATTTCACAGGCAAATCAACATTTCCCCATGTTTTACTCACCCTCAAAGCATCCTGACTGTATATGACATTCTTCTTGAAGAATAATGCAGTCGAAGTTATAATACCACGTATCATTTTACTTCTAAGCGGTAGAATGGGAGTGAATGGGCATCGACTTTTTGAAGCTCCAAAAAGTCTAGCTTCCGTTATCCCTCGGCTGCATGTGAACCTGAGGCTTGTTTTTCTGGCAAATGACGCAGGTGCGTCGTAAGTTCCGATGACGAACGCGGCATTTTCTGTTTTGTTCCAATAGGATGTCACCTCCTCTACACGGGATTCTTCCGTCACGGTCATTTGCCGGAAAAACAAGCATCAGGTTTACGTGCAGCCAAGGGATAAAGGAAGCTAGACATCAATGTAATAATGTGTCAATATGGATATTTCTCTTAATCAAACGCATCGATTCGCTTCAGAAGATCTTTGTTAAGACCGCAGAGCTGTGTCGAGCAGTTCTTTGATCGATGGATGCACTTTCTGGAGCTTCAAAAAGTCGACGCCAATTCACTCCCGTTCTACCGCTTGGAAGTAAAAGAATAGGTGGTATTATAACTTCGACTGCATTATTATTCAAGAAGAAAGTCATATTCAGTCAGGATGCCTTGAGGGTGAGTAAACATGGGGAAATTTTGATTTGCCTATGAAATATCCCTTTAATGTATTGCTTATAGTTTGTAATATAATTTCTATAAGAATTAGTAATATGCTGTACTTTGTTGGTGGGCTGTGTGTTGTTGTTTTTGCAGTATATGAACAGATTAACTGTTCAGATAAAACAGATAAACTGAGAGTGAATTTGATAGTGAGGAGTAAAATCATGTGATAAGTGACATAAGAAGAAAATAGGAGAGAGAATAGGGAAAACCATGAAATATGGTTTAGCTGTAAGACCTTGCTTGCACTTGCAAAAAAAATGAATGAACGAGTTGATAATATCTAGATTGCCACAGTGTAGCAAATACACCATTCACAATTTCCAGAAACAGCATAATCAGCTTGAAGTCAGACTTTTTCTCCATGACCCCTGTTACATATCAGTATTATTTTTTTACTTTAAATACTTTTATAGCGTTTAGAGTATTGTTAACACTATACCAGTTGGGCCATGAGTAATATAATTGGGTGCTTCCTACGGCCTAAATTATTGTTTTTATTTTTATTATTTTATACTTGTACATTTTTACATACATAAATAGCTTTACATTCCCTATATCTTTATCTTATGTTTATTGTATTGTATTTCTTAATTCTTTATATCCATAGGGCCTTATTTAAAGAGTACATTCCTCAATATTTTTAAGGGCTTATTTTGGTTTATGGAGTGTCCGACAACAAGTTTATGTACATACATGATGTAAAAATACTATTATTTCGTAATAATAAGCAGTTTTTATTACCTTACTTCTTGACTGACTCTCAAATGACTCGTTCCGCGATTCATCTGTGTAATCTCCGCCTTTCCGCCAGCGTAGTCTGATCTGATTGGTCAGATAGTGTAGTCTGCTGTGATTGGTCAGATGGTCTAGTCTGCTGTGATTGGTCAAATGGTCTAGTCTGCTGTGATTGGTCAAACGCGTTCAGCATGTGTCGCAAATGGACCGCCTATCATTACTGCTGTATTACGGTTTGCAGGTGGTTGGATATTAACAGTGTATAGAGAGAGATGGCGTCGATTTTACCTTACCAGTTCGAGCCCGAGTCTGACGAATCATTCTTTAATCCTTATACAGATGCCAGTAAGAAAAAGGACTGTTTTAGACACTTCTCTTGTAACAGTTAGTTATCACGGCATACAGTGTACGGTGTTCGTATCTTCAGATGTTATTATAACTATAGTACACCACGCAGTTCTTGAAATAAAGACTTTGCGAGTTAATATGGTTGAACACTTACATTAGCGCAACGAGTTTATAGCTAACGTTAGGTAAACAAACAGTAACAACCCCCAAAATAACGGTAACGTTAGCTAAACACAGACATGAGATAACGTCACACAAATTTAATTTTAAGTAAAGACAAAAATAAAGAGTCACACTTACAGGTTGTGATTCGGTGGAGCTTACAGGTCCAAATAAAGTTGGTATTGCAACATCTTTTAAGGAAAGACGTTTAATGTATCCTGCAGTAAAGGCGCCAAGATTGATGAAGCAATCTTCGGTAAAATGACGCGCGCAAAGTAAAACGTTCGGTTTATACTCCTTTGGTGTCGTTTGAAAAATAAATAGTAACCATTTTTTCCTCAGAAGTTCTTCCTTTGGTAGTGAAAATAAGACTGACTTAGTTTCACTACATAGAACACAGCTTCTCTTAGACATGATGCACACGTCACGAACGAGCTAGTACAGTGTTTGGGGAGGAGAGAGTTAAGTTTTCGCAGTCAGTAGGCGGGGATTTTTCTAGTGACGTAGGTACATTGTGGTTAAAGATTCGGACAGGTCATGGCTTGTTCGCGTGATTCAGAGTCGATTACCTTTTTTATAAGCTAATAACTTTGTTATTCGTTCACCTTCGGATTTACAACTTGGCAGATTGCTTACATTCAAACACGGCAAAATTAAACACTTCATGAAATGTATTTTTTATGATCTCGAGGAATGTACTCTTTAAATCATTGTGTACTGTATTCTATCATGTTATGGTCTCTGTGTACTGTTGTTGCTGTTTCTGTGTTCTGGATGCTCCTGTCACCAAAACAAATTCCTTGTATGTGCAAACATACTTGGCAATAAAGCTCTTTCTGATTCTGATTAAGTTGTGGTTTACTTTGATGTATAATATCTAGGTATGTTTCAATGTTGCTTTTATTTCAGGTAGCATCATCAACATACAGGGAAAATGTGAACGCCTACAAGGTGAAGTGTGGAGGCAGTCTAGAGATGTGGGAAAGCAGTGGCTGGATTGTTCCTCAAGACCCATACGGATGGTTCCAGTGGTACTGCAGGCAAGACTACTAAACATATGAACCTCATTCTGTCCAAATTATGGAAATACACATTGAGTCATTTTGTAGCCACATGCTCCAACACAAAAACTTAATCAAGTAGTTGTACAGAATTGAATTACATGTGACTAAATATTCCAAGTCATATTTTGGGTATGGGTCACCATACCTGACAAATAGGTCACTTTCACTCATAAAACATATGTGAATTTTCAGGTGGTTTCACTTTTATGTAAATATGTAAACAAAACAATCAAATGCAACAATTTTAAATTGCTGCAAATGCTTTTATAGTCAAATATAATATATCTCAAAATAAAATACCTTATCACCCGGCAGATTTTACCAGGGCCGGCGAACACAGGATGATGAACGCCAGATCAGTCGGTGGGCCAAATGTGCAGGAGTCAAAGGTCGCTGGCGGAATAACCTCATTACAAAAGTGGTTCGGTCCGGTTGTGCATACGATAACTTCAGCGTTTCCCCAGTTGTTAGACAGACTCTTCAACACTGGGGCTACAGACTCACTCTGGAGGACTACAAGGAAGGAGCAAAAAGAGTTAAACCCAAGTAGCATCAACATTCTCTTCCAAAACTGGACTCGTTCAGTTTAAACCGTAATCCAGAAATGGTGAACGATCGTAGTATATGAATTAAACTGAAAATCTGTTTGAATAGTTAATGTCTTACCTGAATGAGGACATATTTTTAGATGAATGGGAAGTTATGAAGTTTTTCATAAGTGTTTTTTAAGTGGAACAACTGTACTCCACAACTCTACATTTATAAAAACTGGATCCAAAGCAGCACTAGATCTGAGAGAACTTTGGTGTTAAAAAGGTGTGGAGTTTACCGCAGGGGGCATTCTTTTTGTATTTTTATGACAATGTTACTGTGCAAATAATATAAATATTTCTTTAGCAACCTTTTCTGGATTTGTTTTTTTAAGTGTCGTGTAAGTTATTCTGTCAATGAGTACAAAATATGATTTTACTGACTTTGTTCATTGCGCTTTCTTGGTTCAACAATGGTCGGCGCTATTAAATTTCAATCTACGCCGCTCGCTTGTCATGTCACTTCCCGTCTCAAACGACCTATCGAATCTTATCAAATGGTTCGAAAACGACGCCGACCAATTAAATGCTTGAACTGTCCTGCGTCATTTTATTGACGTGAAATAGACCAATAGAAAATGGCACAGCTCAGGCTGGACAGAGGAACGCTGGCCAATGAGCAGTTAGAGCAGGCAGCACGTTGCGGTGTGAGCTGTTCCGCCCATCTCCTCTTTGTGATCGACGCTGCGTGTGTTTTTGAATCGGATAAAAAAAGGCTGTGTTCGAAGGTAAGTAAGAGTATTGTGTTCATATTTATCGCATACGATGCATGCTATGAATTCTGCTTTAAACGTCTCAGTGTAAATCGGCTAGACACAGGCCTGTGTTGCAGGCTGTGTTGAGTGTAGCGCCCCGGCTAAGGCTCCGGTACAGTTAACGTTACCCAAAACGCGAATTAATTTAAATATTAGACATTTAAAAATACAAACAGTACGTATTTAATAATAACATAACAATATATTGAGTATAAAACTAGATTCTTAATAACGAACAGATCAGTTGTTGGACCACACGATGTAACGAAGACATCACACAAATCACATGTACTGTATAACAAAGACAACAATTTACACATAAGAAATGAGACTCTCGAAATGACCAATAGCACTAACAAAAAAGTAACGTGTTAACATTTTGGGATTTTTTGTTAGTATACCATTTATAATTTTAATAGTAAGTCTACCATTTCATTGCGTGTTATTTGTTAATGCATCAAATTTGGATTTATTGAGTGTACTAACAAAATATAATAAAAAATAACAGAGTTGTCTGAAACTCAGCGAATCCTTGTATCAGCAAAAATGTTAAGCTTTCTGATTTTAGCATGACCCTACAAATTGGCTAAATACAATTCTAATCTTTATTAGATGCAGGAAAACCGAGGACATCGTTCAGAGCAGCAGAACCACGGTCCTCCGCGACAGCAGCCCAACCCCCAGCAGGAACAACAGAGGAATCCGTCAGGAGGCGACAGCAATGGCCAGCATACTGATGCTGGAGATCCGAGCAGCTCAAGTAAGCAATCAGCACTTGGGTTAATAATACCTATGATAAAGGTTTACTGGGTTGCTCTTATACCCACCTCTGACAGCATGCTGCAAATAAAATATCTGATGACCAACAGTTGTGTTGCCTAACTGGACCATTTGAATGTTGCGTAGTGGTTGTTTTGTTTTTATAAACAAAATCACAAGAGCATCTAGCTTAATATGAACGCACTGACTTAAGCTATTCTTCTCCAGATGCTGGACTTACTATAGATCTACAGAACTTCAGGAAGCCAGGAGAGAAGACTTACACGCAGAGGAGCAGGTTGTTTGTGGGTAACCTGCCTGCGGGAATCTCAGAGGAGGATGTGGAGAATCTCTTCTCCAAATATGGCAAACCTTCTGAAGTATTCATCAACAAGGAGCGAGGCTTTGGTTTCATCAGACTGGTGAGTCTGACCAGAAATAAGACTTGATGTTTATCTAGTTTTATTCCTATTCCTTAATCCTTTTTGTTCTTAATCCTTAATGGTATACGGTTTTTAATAGTTTATATGTAAATATGAAATACTAAGTTCCTTACTTTTTCTTTCTGCCCAACATCATCTTTTGACCCAAATATGAACAGCCTCATGTCATTTCATACCTGTATAAATTACTTTGTTCTGATGAACACAGAGAAATATATTTGGAAGAATGGTAGCAATTTTCAATTCTGTGACATCATTGACTGCCATAGTAGACAAAATTATATGGTAGTCAAAGGTGCCCCAGAACTGTTTGTTTTCCTAAATTCTTCAAAATATCTCACTTTGTGTTCAACAGAACAAAAAAATATGCAATATTTTTCGCTACTATGGTAGTGGATGATGTCAAAGAACTGAAAATGGCTAACATTCTTACAAATAAATAGATACATTTATATAGGTTTGAAACAACCTGAGGGTGAGTAAATGATGACAGAATTTTCATTTTTGAGTGAACTAGCCCTTTAAAGATTAAACTGGTGCATTTTCTGTTTTTTCAAAGTTTATAGGTTCTCCAAAAACAAAGGACATATACATCTTGAAGAATGTTGACTCAAAGTTTGATTAACCCTGACACGCTTCTCTTCCCTCATTAGGAAACAAGGACCCTCTCTTCCATCGCAAAGGCAGAACTGGATGACTCTATTTTCCGCGGTCGGCAAATCCGCGTGCGTTTTGCCACCCATGGTGCCGCGCTGACGGTCAAGAACTTGCCGCAGTTTGTGTCCAATGAGCTCCTCGAGGAGGCCTTCTCCGTGTTCGGGCCGATCGAACGGGCCATTGTCATCGTGGATGACCGTGGCAGGCCATCTGGGAAAGGCATTGTGGAGTTTACCAACAAACCCTCTGCTAGGAAGGCTCTGGACCGCTGCACAGAAGGCGCTTTTCTCCTTACAGCGTGAGTCTGCATGTCTGCTGCATGTTAGGAATAATTTTCATAGAAGTTGCTTGTTTAACTTTGCTCCCCATATGCAGATTCCCCCGGCCAATTACAGTTGAGCCGATGGACCAGGAGGATGAAGATGAGGGACTTCCTGAGAGACTTGTTAACAAAAACACCTTGTACCACAAGTGAGTTCATTCATATTTTCATGTGCAAGTGATATGCTGTCAACTGGTTGTTATGCATGTTTTGTTACTGAAATTATGTATTTTATTGATCTTTGAATTCAAATATGAAACAAGTCATCCATCCATAATGATAAATGTTTCTTTATATAATTGTTACAAAAGAGAGAGCCCTTAGAGCAAAATAGAAAATTTAACTCTCACAGTTGTGTCTGAATTTGGTCACTTGCTGATGTAGATGCTTTCGTATTTTGCTGTTTCTAAGTTTTTTAACCTGCATTTAACATTCATTTCATTAATTCTGTTTATCAGGGAACGCGAGCAGTCACCCCGGTTCGCCCAGCCTGGTACATTCGAGTACGAGTATGCAATGCGCTGGAAGGCCCTGATGGAGATGGAGAAGCAACAGTACGAACAGGTGGAGCGAAACATCAAAGAGGCTCAAGAGAAACTGGAGGTTGAAATGGAAGCAGCGCGACACGAGCACCAAGTCATGCTGATGAGACAAGGTGAGTGCTGTTCTTTAAAAAAAATACCTTGACAGCAAAGATTACTGGTGTTTCTTTTGATGCATGTAGAAGAGAAGCTTGAACATCTTGATCTTTTTTGGGCATGAAATCTACAAAATTAGAGTTAAACCCCTCGATTAAGTTAGAAATGTCTCTTTCTTCAGATCTACTGCGCAGACAGGAGGAATTGAGGAGAATGGAGGAAGCGCACAGCCAGGAGGTGCAGAAGAGGAAGCAGATGGAGCTGCGTCAAGAAGAGGAGCGACGGAGGAGAGAAGAGGATCTGCGTGCCCACACTGAGGACCTGATGAGGAGACAGCAGGGACAGGGAGGAAACTTCTCTGAGAAAGTAAGTCTAAACGTCCTGCAGTGTCCATGATCTGCTGCACTATTTACACTGTTATATATTTTTAATCTCTGATCACTTGAAATAATGGTTTTTGCTCTTTCAGAGAGATCCAGATATGAGGATCCAAATGGGAGGTGAGAATGAGATGCAGAAACTCATACACATCTGAACACCACTGAATTTTAACGTATAAAATTAATAATGTATTGATCTCTGCTTTGCCTCCATTTGGGTGAAAGTTCAGGGAATGGCCGTGAACAGGAGCCCGATGGGTGGGAATACCACAGCAGCAGGACCTGCCAGTATGGCTCCCAATGAGGTACAGGTCACTGCCACACACACAGCATTCAGCCCATCATGCAGAGAATACACTGTGAGCTCTTGTCTTTTTTCTTTAGCAGGGTTCTGCGAATAATCCTGGTGGTTTGCCTCTTCCTTTCCCCCGTCCTGGACCTCCTATTGACTTTGGCGCCAACAAACGCCGCAGATTCTGAGACCATCTTCCAAATTTTTCCATCTTTTTTTTTTACATACTGTAAAATATTTTTAAGTAGTTGTTCTGTAGAGCCTGTGTGTGCATTGCACAAATTGGATTTGTTTGGGCAAACATTTTAAACATAGAATGAAATAGTTTTAAGTTACCCCTTAAAATTTCTCACCCGCAGGAGCCTCAAGGGGCTGTTTCCAGAAACTGAGTCCAGTTCTGGCTGATAAACTGGTGAAAGATCTTTACAATGATTACTCTAAAACCTTCACACCCAAAATGGAGTTTTGTGCAGGGGAACAGGCCCAGGGTGAACATTCAGCATTGTATAGCTCCATTGTACCTTTTTTTTATGTTATGTTTTTGTAATTACACAGCTGTGATCTTTTCCATTGTAGACATTAGCTTTTGTCTTTGCCTCTGAAACGCCTGCCTTCTAGACAACTTAAAATAAATTCATTACTACATGTTACATACAGTCCAGTGTTGCCGACAGTATTCTTGGGTAAAATTACGAACCGTTTAAGTATTTGTATTGTTTTGTGCATGAGAGCTGTTGAACAATTTATGCACATATGCACCAAAAGGAAATGCAAAAATGAGTCGTCACAAACCCAATAAATACAGAAAATGCAAGGATAACCTTTTGATAAGGGCCCATTTAAATGCACATGAATAAATCACTGAGAATCTCGCGAGAAAATCCATATGTATGAACTTGCAATTAAAAGGCAAATAAATGTGCTAAGTTGAACGTCTTGAAACCTTTATTTAAATGTATTTATACATTAACAATATTCACGTATACTTTCATAAAAAAATTCATACATGTATAATTTGTGTGAATAGCAAGCGGTCTTGTTAGTTTATCATAAATGCCCCAAAGTAAGTTGCCTCGAGAGGAAAGCGCACGGCGCTTATGTTTGACACGTACAGGGAAAGCCTATCACCCTTTTCCAAGCGAAACAGCGCCCCCTGGTGACTGGAATAAAGCTGTACACCTGGCCTGCCGCTCATGCAAGGGGTAACCACGGCTTTTGCGAGCATCACTGGCCACGTATAGGACGCTGTCCTCTTGTATAAGTACTGCGTAAAATGCAAAGCATTTCCTATGTGTGTTTCGAAATTAACCTGAGAGAAAACGAAGTAAATTCCGTCTTGTGGCACTGCTATTTCTCCACTGGGGCTGAGGCGCATTAAGCCCTCCTGGCTGATTTGACCCCTCGTGTTGTCCCACTGAATACGATGCAGTGTAGAAACCACGTCTGCAGAACCATCTGGTAAAGTGAGATTTTGTTATCAGTATAGCCTACTTGACTTAACAAAACCATCCTCCTATCTTATGCGTTTTACACAATGGGAAAGCAGTGAGTTGTTTCAGATATTGGGAAAGGTCTTACCAGTTTGCGGCCCCTGAAACTGCTTAAGTTCTTGTTTTGCTCCGACGTGCACGGCTGGTTTAAAAACATCGGTGATGTTGTGTTCTGTAAAATACAAAATAATTGCACTTCAACTAACATTACTAATATGAATAGAAAAAATTCGAATGAATTTAATAGTTATCGAGGCTTTATAGCAGTATAAATTATATTTACCCCCTAAAGCCTCCAGTAGAGAATTCTGTATGTCCAATAGCAATCTCTGTACAAAAAGTATTTTACCGTCAAAACTGAGCAACCGATTTACATTTCTCGATCTTAAAAACGTTCTCAGATTCTTGAGGCCAAATACCTGTTGTGCACTTCGTTTCAGTTCTTCATTAAACAAGTCACAACTTGAGATCTGTCGACCTGTTGTTTGGGTTAGATCTGAGGAAAGACAGTGGACTGGATATCCTCCCTCTCCGACTGCTTCATCTGTCTTAAATATATAAAAAATAGAACCGAATGATTTTTTATTTTCGTTTTCGCGTAAATTGTTGTGTTAAAAATATTTGATCAAAATTTGTGATCACAAGAAACTCACTCTCTGAATATCCTCCCAAAAATTAAACAAAACATAAGCCGTGACAAACATTTCCGTGCCTAATAATAAAGTCAGAACCAAGATGAATATGTACTGTCCTCTTGCGTGTTTGTTTTCAGATGGGATTTCGTCCAGCTGGCAATAATTGGAACTGATTTGAAGGTTTGATGTCATGTTGCGAGTGTGTTTTGCAGAATACTCGCATGACAGAAAGCGAAAGTAATCCGAGGCTGGTATCCTAACTGAAGTCCAAGGTCGGTAGCCTACTGTTTTCTGCTCTTCCGCACATAAGTTTGTTTTCCTCGATGGAAAGTCCCATATGAAAGCACCGCCCCAGTATATGCCTATACAACCTGCTTGCTTCCAAAATGCAATTGAAAATACATAAATTAAAAGAAACAAATCTAGAAACACATTTCAAGCAACGCATTTGTTAGGTTTAAAAAATATTTATTGTCAAATTGTCAAAGGGTATTTGTTTAGACTAGAGAGGGAAATGAGAGGGAAATTATTTATATATCATTTTATTTTTAGAAGGGTAAAACCAAAAAAGGTTACACTGAGAAATTCATCCAACAACAAATTAAACAAACAAATTTGTTTAAACAAACAAAATAAGTAAATAATAAATTTATCAAATCTTTATAAATAAGAAAGAAAACGCATTCCATGTTTTTTAGTAGATAGTTAAATCTTGTTTTTTTTTTAAATATATTTTTAACAAAGAAAATAATAAAAATTGTGGGTGCATTCAATAGATCAAATAAAGTATTTTGATGCCTTTTCCCAATGTTATAGCATTTTGCACCCCTGTTTTCATTTAACTGACTTGTTGTCATTGATACGTTCATATTATTATATGTAATAGTTTCTTCTTAAGACGTTTTGGAAAAAATGAATGAAAAGAAAGAGTATACAGTTATTAAAAAATTATCTATTCTATATACAATAATATTCAAAGTAACTATTGTATATACCTCATGTATATAACACCTCTACCTCATGTATATAACAGTACCTCTACTTATTATCCATTTGCACAAGTGTACATACAATCTGTTAATATGTATATTCTACTATATACTACCCTGTACAATGTCTCTTATATGTTATTATCCCCCATTTCCTGTAAAATAGTCTTTATTTTATATATGCATATTTTAGAATCTTTTAGACTGTAAATCGTATTATATTGTATTGTCAATGTCTGTACTAGAAGCCAAAGAAAATTCCTTGTGTGTGCAAGCACGCTTGGCAATAAAGCTCTTCTGATTCAGATTCTATTGGGTTATTTAGAATATAAAAGTCGAAAGCCAGAGACAGTAATACAAAAAGCAATTTTCTCAGAGTAATAAGATATTTAATTTCAGGACGTGAAATGGGCGGAATCTTGTCACACGACCTGTCGCGTGTATAAAACGAGCTCTACAAACAACCAATCATCGTTGGCTGACGATAATATAATATAACAGGCAGACACACTAACCAATCATCGAATAATCCGTAAACTCTGTAGCCAATCAGTGCGGGGAGAGGGCGGATCGTCAGGGCAGACCGGAATCGCTTGCAGGAGCTCATCTGAATGACCTGAGAAGGTCTCCGGCCTTGTACGTTGAACGTGGTGGTGAACTTTCCCAGGCTATCGTTATCACAGCGATGTTTAAGTGCAAGACCGTATGGAACAAACTGGCTCGGGCCTCATCCACGTTGTGTCTACAGAATGCAAGAAAATCAGGCAAGTTAGCGGCTCTGTGGATCGCCTGTAAATTTAGCGCTCTCGTTTCAATTCAGTCTAGCAGAAAATGCGTTTGACGTTAAACATTAAACACTCAGGGCAATACATGGATACGATAACTTTTCAGTTTCATGCGTGCTGTGCGGTACTGTCCAAATGTTAAGTCGCGCTGTCTGCGGTACACAGTCGTGTCAAACTTCCCCACGGTGTCACGCACAACATGCTTTAACAAATAAACTGTAATATAATTGCTTTGTATGGACATTCCGTCTATGTATATTTGATACAACAGGTCGAATATTCGCCAAGTGTTGTAATTGTGCCAAGGTCGGTGCGACGTTAAACTTGCACTCTGCCTATATTGTGACCCAATGAACTGTCAACCAGTTAATAAATGAATGCCATGCGGTTACATTCAGTGAGGGAAACTTATCACTATAGACGGGTGCACATACGTTTTTCTATCTGGTTCTCAAGAGAGCACCTGGAGATTCGGTTTGGTGCTCACATTGCACATAGTGTGACAAATTATATTTACCTATTAAAAATAAAGGTAAAAAAGTAGTTACTTTTTAATGAACAATAAACAAAATAATAAAGTGAGATAATACTATATTTATATTACTTTAAAGTACACATAAAATACAATGATAATGTATTTCTTCTTGTTTTTCTTTTTACATTAGTAAATATTAATTTTCAACACCAATTTTGAAACCTAAAACGACAACCTTTTTGGTTTTTGGCAGGTTGCTGGGAAGTGCACTTGCGAACGCACATGGAGACTTGCGGTGCGGAGCTAGGATCGAGTATAGCATAGAGAAACACAAGCTGCGTGCAAGTTTAAACAGCTTGTCTTTTTAGAAAGTTTAAGAGAAGCGGTGTTTTGGTAGACGTGCAGTGCAGAACCAACAAAGGCGAAGCTACCAATACTCCGTTTTTCATCATTTACACCCAGGTCCCGTTTAACACCGGGAACAAACGACATATCAGTAGATTTGGCAGCATTCAGTACAAACGGAAATCTTATCCAGTATTACATTTAGTCGGTCTAAAACAGTGATTGTGCATCAAATTTTTTTAACCATGTCAGTACCCAAATGAGCGTTCTAAACTTATTTAAAGAGCGCATTTTTAATTTTGGTCGCGCACCTGCGCACCATTTATGTTCATCCCTGACTATAGAAACACTAATGCCTGCCTCAAATTACAGGATCCTAGGCCCGATTTTACCCTCCTGAGAATATTTGAAAAAATCGTGTCCATGACCTCGATCGGGTCAGATGTTCGGTCCTGATTATCGCGTAATGTGAGGCATTCACAGATTAAAATTTTCACCTCCCGTGCTCTGAGGAAATCGGGATGGCCCCGATCATATCAAACATGTTTAATATTTAGGATTTTAAATCTGGGTGATGACGTTGGTACTTTTACAACAACCAATGAGAGACAAGACTGCAAGATGACGGAGTGACTGACAGAACAGTAATAATGTAAACGCACTGCGTTGGATAGCGGAGAAGTACGGATAGTGGAGATGTACAGACAGCTTGTTGAAATGTGGCAACACAATTATAATGCCTCTGTAATGTGTCATTAAAGTTGTCTCTTCGCAATGTCCATTGTGCTCTGTATTTTACACAGTGAACTCGAGCTGACGCTTCCTCACACAACTTTATTTAACTGCTACCAGAAACAAAACATCCCTGTATGACCACGAGTTGACATAACGCCATACTACCACTAGATGTCCACATGTCATCACATTCTTTATATCTGCTTTCTGGTGAAATCACGTGATACACCTGTCCTCTGGTAGGATAATCTTAAAATGATCTTGTAGTGTGTGATGTGCAGTGTTGGGAGTAATGCGTTACAAAAGTAATGCATTACAGTAACGTATTACTTTTTTGCTGTAATGCAGTAGTGTAAGGCATTACTAATCAATTTTCAGTAATATTTTACTCGGTACATGTTCAGTAATGCTTGCGTTACAACAAACTTTTCGCCAGAGAGACATTAACAAATAAAAAATCTGGCAAGTAAGTTCTATTTCCTGTTCGTGAATAGACGCGTGTGGTGTCATTCATCTCCCTCTGGCTGGTGGAACTATTTTGTATTGTAACGCGGCATGATTTCAGTCTCTGAGCTAAAGGTCCGAGGCTATTGACCCTGCCCGGTTCACTGTAAGCGCCAGTGTTGCCAGGGTCGCTATGTTCCCGCACAATGGGGCTATTTTGAAAATGCAGTTGCAGGGAAAATTATGGAGCCGCGGGTTTTTGGGCTACTTTCATAATGTACTGCAGCCTCCAAAATGTTTATTTATATTCTAAGGATAAATGTTAATTGATGAGATTCTTAATGTGTATTCATACTCTGATGAATACCTTGCAACTCCAGGACCGGCCCGTTCTCAAAAGTGTGGGGAACGAGCGTCTGACAGGCAGGCTACAGTACAGGGAGGGACGCAGGAGCTCAGCTCAACCAAAGAGGAAAATATAGCGGTGGTATTAGACAATGCATCCGAATTATGCTTTTACCAATGTTTCGAAAGGTGCATGTCACGTTGCACAATGAAAGAAATCACGCGTGAGTGTACAACAGTTGATTCTAACGGCTGTCAAATATCACGTTTGAGCAGCGCTATACGCAGTCTAGAACAACTAAAACATTGACGTGCTTGCAGTGCACACATTATACATATGCGATATATTTAACCATGCTTATTTCTTAAGCAAGTTTTTGCATGTCTTACGAAGAGAAAACGCGTTTCTCGTCCATTTCCGTGCGTGGCCTCGAGCACACATGGGATCTTTTTTAAAGGGACACTCAGCCCAAAAATGAAAACTCTGTTATGGATTACTCACCATCTAGTTGTTCCAAACCTGTATAAATTTCATTGTTCGGTTGAACACAAAGATATTTGGTAGAATGTTAGCAACTGAAAATTCTTTGGCATCATTGACTACCATAGCAGAGAAAATTATAACGGTAGTCAAAGGTGACCCAGAATTGTTTGCTTTCCTAAATCTCCCAAAACATCTTTTGAGTTCAACAGAACAAAAAATATATATAATACCTAGGAAACCATTCAGATAAGTAAATATAGCAATAGAAAGGTCTTTTGGCAGTTGTTAACTTTGATTTGACACCGGAAAATAATTGGGCTAGTTTTCATTCCTTTTAGGTGGGTTTTGAGGGGTCATTGGGCTGCTTTCAGGAAGCTAGTTAGCAAGATCCCTGAGACCAGCAGCAATGACAAGGTATGCTAACGTTTACACAATGACTAGCTAGAATTCTATATAATCTAGTTCAGTGATGAGATTGGGACTATTTTGTATTTAAATGTGTTTAATTTGAGTATTTTTGTATTTTCAAACTGAAATACTTTTTGCCAATCAACCTCCTCATTAGACTGCATGGATGGGCAGTGTATTCAAATACATCCATTTGAAATACAAAATACTATTATTTTGTAATAGTATTTTGAATTTAAATGCATTTAATCTAGTATTTTTTTGTATTTTTTTGTGTATAGCCTAGTTAATTCAAGAAATCAGCAGTCTAAAGAGGTTGATTGGCAAAAAGTATTTTGAAAATACAAAAATACAAAGACTTATTTTAGAATGTTAAGTTCTACTTCAGTAATTATTTTGGTGAAAGTAACTCAAAAGTAATACAGGAGTCATGTAACGTATTACAATTCTGAGACAGTAATATTGTAAGGTAAGGGATTACTTTTAAATTAAACAAATTAAATTAAACAGTAACAAGTAATCTGTAATGTATTACAGTTTGGAAGTAACTTGCACAACACTGGTGATGTGACAGAAATGTCAAATATTTTGTTAGAGCATGGTTAAGATTTTAAATAAGAGAATCTATAAAGATTCTCTTTGTGTGTGCTGCAACCAGATTTTATAATCAGTCAGGATATTAAAACTCCTTTAATTTGAGCCAGGCGTTTTTCACGCAGCGTTTTTTTATGTTGCTAGGCAACAACCGAAACAGCTGTACTGTCAGTCAGTGAATATAGCGTGAGCTCTCTAGTTGCTATTAACTGTCATATTAGCAGAAACCTTAAAACATGTACAAGCAGAGGGTGCTCGCTCTGACCTTGCTTGGTTAACCTGCGACAGCCACCACAAGTTTCTCCTGCATAATTACAGTCTTCGGCATAGACATATATAATATTTAGACGCGCCATTGTCCACGGGATTATACGTCAACACCGACGCCATATTGGTCAGGGCAAAAATAAACACATACAAGTGAATGATGGAGCTGCGGTTTTCTGCTTATAAACACAATTAACGGTTTAATTTCTCAACTAATTCCAATACTTTATTATTTATACGTGGAATACAGAAACGTTATGGCTCCAGTTAAAGATGGTTAGACTTGAAAAAATATTTGTCATACGGAACTGTTAAAACCCAAGCTTGTCAAGCATTCATTTAGGCTTAATAATTGTGTACACATCGCTAATGTGATGTAATTTAAAATAGATGAAATGCACATGATTAGGACACAGCTCATTCACTTTAAAATCGTGGGAAAACCCGGTTGGGTCTTATTACCATATTTCATACTATTTGTAATGCACGTCTCACATACATGTTTTACTGCTGTAATTGTTTTACCGGATTTATAAAAGAGCATCTTTTAGTTTGGAAATTGTATAAAATTATGAGAGAAAAAGCCATTTCCCCAGTCAAAATTGATATTTTTTAGATATGTAAATTAAATCTGTTTACCTTGGTTGTTTTGTTGGATGATTAAAATAAAACTCAGAATCTTAACATGATGTGTTTTATTCTCGACTAATACTTAAGTGTGGTTAATTTATTCTGTTGCTTGACCGGCGTATATCCCTAACATAGCCTATTACTTAAAATGGTGCCATTTAGTGGATTCTCCTGAATAACAGGCTCAATTAATGTATATTTCACAATTCCTAATGACAACGATTAATTTTAAAGTATAACTACAGAGATTTGAAGTACCTAGGGACATGATACATTTGTACTCTACGTATATCGTAAACCATTGAAATGTGTTAAGAAATGTAAACTTAATTGTGCTTTTAATGCAGAAAAAGCTCAGCTCTCCCATTCACTTCTGAGTTTAGTGGGCCCTATCTAATATGGCGGAGCCGTTGAAGTTTCGCAGCAGTATAACAGAGTGGCCAATGCCGCGTCTAGGTTTTTATAGAGGGTATGCACATGTCGTCACTTTTCCACGTGAACGTGCCGGAACGTAGGACTGTGCAATTAATCGAAAATTAATCTTAATCGTCCATTTTGGCCTTCAACAATTACAAAAACAAAATAATCGAGGTAAAACGATTATTGTGCTGCATTCCATTTTGCAAGGATCCTCTCTTTTCTTGTGGTATAAGACCACAGCGCACAGCTTTCCTTTATAGTGGTTCAGCTGTGCTATTTCTTTACATTTATTTTTCAGTTGAATTCAGTTTAAAATCCAAGTTAAAAAAAAATTGCTGTTTGAAAAGTTAGTAATCGTGTTAAATAATCGGGATCTCAATATTGGTCAAAATAATTGTGATTATGATTTTTGTCATAATCGAGCAGCCCTACCGGAACACGCCTGCTTGAGTGGTAAAACACTGGGCAAAATGAATGGTTACAATATCAGGAAACGCAAGTCCGCGCAACATTTGAGTGTCTAAGAACACCAGATTCCTTTGTAAATCATAAGGTAGTTATAAGGATCACTGTCGAGTCCAGCTGCTTGTAGTTTCAGCAAATAATAGCGTGTTTTAGTCCTGGTTTTTGTTCCTCCTATTGAATGCAGCCATTTTGCCTTAGTTTTACCACTCAAGGGAGCGTGTCCCGGCGTGTTCATGTGGGAAAGTGACGTCAATGCATACCCTCTATTGGGTGTTTCTCAAACGCAAGGATTTATAATCCTTGCATTTGAGAAACGCTCAAACGCAGGTTGCAAATCTCGGCTGCCACGTCATCAAGTGCCGCCGACGGACATCTCAAACAGAAGTATGCTTGGAAGGAAGCTTTCGCGTTGTGTCCTTCATTCAGGCTGTTTTGCAGGATACAAGAACTGTATCCTTCGCTGCCTGAAATCACCCACAATCCTTTGTACACGTTCCCAAAGAACATTGCGAGAATCCAGTCAGCACTTTCTTCACACAATTTTTATGTAATAAAAGACAAAAAATGCAGAAAATGAGTAATTAAATATGTATAATGATTTATAATATGGTACATGACATTACTAAAATGAAAAGTTGTATCTGTTCATATTATTTAATGGACCTGAGCTAACATGAGCTAAAAATGAACTGTTACGCTGTTATGCACAACGTTATTATGCACGACTGAAAATAAAATGAACAATAGGAGATGCTCTCTCTATGATTTTATTTATTTTTCTGTGGTCACACATGACTTCTCTCTTTAAAGTAACCGCGGAGGCGGAAACAGTAATGACGTTGCCATGCACTCTTACTAGACCATCTCATTCTAGCGTTTAATGTCGAAGAGGACTCTAAACATCTAGCTTTAGAAGGACTGCTCTAGGCAGGAGGCAGCCTCACTAGTACAGTATGTGTCTGCAAGGAGGCAAGTCCAGTTATTTTACAAATGGAACAGCAGCGTCATTGTATATATTTTCGTTTTTTTATTTTTAATGTACATATTAAATGTAACTAGAGAGTAAAGTTCGAGTACAAACTTTATGTTGGCTTGACAAAGTCTGTCCTGAAGAGTTTGAAATAGTTTGAAAGGTTTTATCGATTAAACTTATCGTAAAACTTTGTTCTCATTGTTCTGATGCAGAGATATACTGTAGGTCTGGCTAAACAGTTGCTAAGGTCATGGGTTTGGTTGCTATCGGTGTGGCTTTGCCAGCTGGCAACTGATAATACTTTGAGCCACAAGTGAAGCGAGCCAACCCCCATGTCTCTACAATGTTCTAAAGCAGAGATATAGGTATTGCAAACGGTTGCTAGGCTAACCTATTTGGTTGCTATGGGCGTGGCTTAGCATCTGCCATTTGATGATACTCTAAGTTATGAGTGAAACGAACCAATCCCCATGTCTCTACGATGTTCTGATGCAGAGATATAAGTATTGCTAAACGGTTGCTAGGCTAACCTGTTTGGTTGCTATGGGCGTAGCTTAACAGAAGCCAATTGATACTGCTTCAAGTACCAAGTGAAACAAACCAACCCCCATGTATATACGATGTTCTGATGCAGAGTTATAGGTCTTGTTAAATGGTTGCTAAGTTAACATGTTTTGTTGCTATGGGCGTGGCTTCGTAGCTTAATGAAGTTTCAGGGATACTGATTGGTTGCCTGAGTCAAGTGAGCCCACCCCCTTGTCTTTACGACACTGAGTTGCAAAGATATCCATCTGGACTTTTTATAATGGGAGTCTATGGGAGCGGTTGCTAGGTTGCTGTAAATGGTTGCTATGGGCGTGGCTTTGTAGATTAAGGAAGTTCCTGGGATACTGATTGGTTGTCTGAGTAAATTGAGCCCACCCCCTTGTCTCTAAGTGGTTGTGCGAAGTTATTCAACATGGGACAGTTATGACGCCTTATATGGGCATGTTTCCTGTCCCATTATAAGTCAATGGGGAATTTTGGGGGGCTCTTACGCCCCAGGGGTACAACTTACACCCAATTGTGAGGTAAGTTCTTACAGGGCCTGCCAGCTTCTTCAAACGTGGTAACTCACAAGTTTCTACGACATCCTCACTTTGAGTTATGAGCCGTCAAAATTTGTCGCAATGTTAAGTCTATGGGAAATTAGGTGGTTTTGAGAGTCCGGTTTTCGAAAACCAGAACCCGGATCAGTTAGAAAAGATACAGCATCTCAAGTCAGACGAGTTTGAAGGTTTGTGGAAAGTTTGGTGGATGTAGTTTGAAAGCTCTAGGAGGAGTAGCAGTCAGAAATTTTGGGGATCAGAAGAAAAATAATAATAAGCTTAGATACAAGAACAGTATGTTGGCTCTCTCAAGCCAACATAATTAGCAAAACATGTGATACAATATTATACAGCTGCCTCTTTTGTATTTGAAACTATTAAACATTAATATGTGGTTCAGGCAATATTTGCCTACTCTGATTATATTAATTTCGTTTGAAATAAAATTGAATATCAAACAACGGAATCTTCTCGTTTTCAATTCAAATAAAATAGCGGGAAAGACGGTGGTGGGAAAGTGTTGGACGTTACCAGGAGAAATTAGACACAGAAAAAAGGAAAGTGAAATAAGTAAAAGAATCAATTAATCCATCAAAATGGAACCACTACAGCAACGCTATTGGCTGCAGTATATTTCAGGAGCACTTGCCGAGGTAGGGCTGGCCTCGGCAGGTACATAAGCGCTGACTACCCGGGATCTCCCACCTCCGAAATCGTCTGAAGAAATTTTCAAATAGTGGCTAACCTTATAATTCAATGCCAGATTTGAAGTCTAAACAACTATATTCTCGCCTCAAAAACTAAATTTCGTGACATAATAACATTAGTATTTCCAAATGTGTTACAGTTGTGCGTTCTCTCTTCCGCCATTACGGAACGTCAGTTGGAGCGAACTGAATTCTGGGTTATGGCCCGTATCAAGTCCGCACAAATCACCTCCCTATCCAACCTCGATAAAAGGGGCGGAGCAAGAACACATCCGGGGATTTGAACTGTACTTGGCTAGATGTGAACTTTGATTTGGAACAGTATTTGGGCTGCTTCTGATGAAGTTTCACAAGTCCACAAGAATACAAGTACAGACAAGGATGCATATTGAGAAACGGCCAACGATTATGTCTATGGTCTCCGGACGTTTCAAGCAACTGTAAAGTTCCGTCACCGCAACGGAAGCCCCACCTCTCCGTTCGATTGGACAGTGGAAAAAGGTCGCATGATGTCAAGTGCTTTTCTGCTCAGAGTTGATTTTTTTCAACTTCAGGCGCAGCAGGTGTAAAAAAAACGCGAGGTGCCCGGCGCGCATAAGAAGCGCGCAAAACGCTCCCTGCCAACTGAAAATAATTCAAGAGGCGCGTCTAACAGCAAAAAACGCGTTCTGTCTGATCAGCCCGTGTGACGTGACCTACAGGTGCAAGCTTTTTTTTGCAGCTAAAGTTCTTGCTGTGTTTAGGTTTGGCATTATTACAATCCAATTAATCTATAAATACCCCTTTGTTATAAGCGTTATGAATTTGTTATTTTGTAATAAATTCGTTTCATTATCGACTCAGTGCTGAGACATGGGAGAAGACTGGAGATGATGCAGAAGGCCCAGATGTCATCAGGGCCAACAGGAGGGGGCGGGGAGAACACTCTTTATTATGTTCTGGTTGGAGCAACATGTCTGGGAGGAGGTATTTATGTGAGTATGACTTGTTTTACTATCATCCTCAATTTTGAGATTTCTTGCACTGAAACTGAATAAAGGCAGCATTTATAATTCAAAGTTGTACGATTCCAGCTGAGTGTTATTTGTTTGTTTGTGTCTTTGAAGACCTACCGCACTGTCTCAGGGGACAAGGAAAGGTATAATGAGCGTATGATAGAAATTGCCAGCAGACCAAAACAAAGGCCACAAGCAGCTGAGGCTGTAGGTAAGTGAACACAATTGTCACGCATATATAGACTAACAAATACACTCACCAATGAAATAATAACTGGCCACATTTATTTAGCAGTTGTGCTTCTGTTAAGCTATTTTTCTTTTCTTTGAAAACACTTAAACAGTCCTGGTTTGTGCCTCTTTAAGCCACATTTCTTTTGAAAAAACTCCAACAACTTTGAATTAAAAAGTGAATTAAAACCAATGATCTATATAAATGATTGGATTACTCATGACATCATTACACTGAAGCTACCGCGCTGCCATGTTGGTATGCCCAAACGTTATATTCTATTATTAGTTATCACATATTAACTTACCAGTCCCGGTTTTTGCATGTAAATGGTTAATTATTTAAAGTCGGGAATTTTCCAGTCTTATTAGATATAGAGTGAGTTACGTTCATTTTCATTACAGTAGCGTATATATCAGATCAGCAGTCTAACGAGACATGACAAATGTGCTGATTCTGAAATCTAAATACAGGTAAATACAGGCTGTATATGTTCTTTAAGTCATGGACATGAAAATTTATTTCTAAACATTTACGCATGTGCCATTACAACAGTGTGCTGTACACACTCACCTTCTATACATTGATTTCTATACGTCGCTATTGTGCCCAAAATAAACATAAACATTGGAAAAAGCATCAGAAGTAATACACATGTGAACTAACAACTTATCGCCTAATAAGATGAAAAACAGGTTATTTTAGATCGTCATTTTGACTGTAAGTCAATGGCGCTCTCTGTCATCAGGGCATACCAAGATGGCAGCGCGATCGCTTCCAGTGGCTTCACCTCCTGCCGTTGGTTTAGCGTTCTAGGTGCAATCCAATCATTTATATAGATCAGTGATTAAAACCAGTCATACTGTTGTCTTGTCTTTTGTGTTTTAGCTCGAATTGTGGCAAAACCAAAAGAAGGTGAGAAGTCATTTTAACAGCATCTTTCTATCTTTATGTGTATGTAACGTATGTATGTGCATATTGACCACAGAACATTTCCACTCCCTGCTTATTGGCTGATTGTTTAAAAGAGGCTTT
Source organism: Triplophysa rosa (assembly GCF_024868665.1). Lineage (NCBI taxonomy): Eukaryota > Metazoa > Chordata > Actinopteri > Cypriniformes > Nemacheilidae > Triplophysa > Triplophysa rosa. The sequence continues at coordinate 27,847,274 of NC_079891.1, forward strand.
GCTTAAAGTCTAACGCAAGCCTAAAGGCTTAGCACAAGCACAAGACACCTCAGGAAAATCTCAGCTTAGAGTAAAAATATAATTCAAAAATTGTCCATATGAACATTCTTACTAAGTCCCCATGAAACCAAAATGTACCCTGCTTTGTTACTGCACATTACTAGTTTTGTGGTGAAGAATTCAACTGTCCAAATCAATCCACAAAAAAATATTTTTAATCTTTATTCAAAATCTAAAAGTGTAGATCCCTCTCTGCTGATGTCATTCTTTTAACTCAGATGGAGCAAACCAGAGCCTTGATAAAATTTTGATTTTATAGGGAATTTGCCAGTTATGTGAAGAATGTTTCATTTGGGCTTTCTAAAAATTATCTTTTTAAATCTAAGTTTAGCCATTCCTGAGGTGTCTTGTGCTTGTGCTCTGTGGTCTTAATATGGCTAAATGAATGAGATGCACACATGCAAACACGGGATAGTCGACATGCTTGGTGAGTGCAGTTACAAGGACATAATGTTCTACTCGTGCAGTATGAGACCCCGTAGGACTTGTTAATTCTACTTCATCTGAATAATGACTTATGTAACATGTTATGTAGAATTGTGTCATTTCCACAACAATATGGTTTGTGAAATTTTCCATTTTGTATATTTGGCTTGGTTTGAGGGTGGTAAATATTACAACAGAAGCTTGTCATTTTAGATATGTTTAGAAATATGCATGTCACTGCACTCGCTGGCTGTTATGAATTTTCTGTCTCCGTGAACGTTTATATTATTATATTTTTACTGCCGTTGCAAGCCTATGTTTTTGCATAAATATTAAAGAGGATTTTTCACAAGGACCTGTTCTGTCAAGTCAACTCCTGTTTCCATATCCATCAAAAAAAATTCATAATTGTATAGGATAATTGTGCTAATGTTGAGTACTCGAGGAGAAATTACATCCAATGTTTATCTTGCAGCTTCAAATGACCAAATATTATATATTTAGTTAAAGCAGTATTTTGTGAATATAAACATGATCATAAATGCTTTTATGGTTATATGCAACTAAAGTTGACTTGAAGTCATATTTTGTTAAATTACTAACTCTATTTGTAATTTACTGCTTATATTCTTGGAGCAGGTTTGGCTGTTAAGCTATACGGTTGTGTTTATTCTTTACTGTCTTATTATTTCTTTCCTTTTGGCTTATGTCTGACCATCTTGTGTCAGTGTTAAGTTTTCATAATTCTTAGGAGACTATATGCTGCATGGGACATGTTTTTACTAAACTCCTTTTAGATTTCCTCTCCTAACACTTCTCCACAAGCTATGCACTTTTCTCTGAATGGTTTTGTGGTAAAACATCTGCCACAAACTATTAATGCAAACTATTTTTTGAGTGTTTCTTACACCGGGGAACTGTCCTTTATGTCAAGAGTGTGACTTCACTTGAGAATTTCTTTTCATGTGATTTGCCTTTTGGGTAACTCCAATGACATTCCTCACCCAACTGAGAGAAATCCATTGCTTTTATGATAAATTATTATGAATTCCTTTACAAATTGAGAGGCTAATATGGTACAAATGTCAAGTTTTTGGTGTTTCAGCTTATTAATGGTTGGACTGAGGAGATGTTGTATGAAGTTCTTTCGTTGTCTTTGTGAAGTGAACATTCCTGAAGTTCTTTTCCTCCATGTTTTACGTGTCCATTGTCTTTGTGTCACACATCATCAAACCACAACAGCCAACCAAACCTTAACTCAAGGACATCATTATATTCTTTCCTTTTTTAACGATTCATCTCACTAACTATTGGTACTGTTTTGTACTCGCTGTTCTGCTTTGTCGTTGTCCATTTCAAAACGTTTGGAAAGATATTTAAACAGTTAGATTATCCAATTGGTCTGTAGATGATCCGCCCAGTACCCTGCCTGCACAATGCAGCTGAAGCTTTGAAGATCTCAAGTTCTGGAAAGAAAGCAAGTTGCATTTGTTGGACTTTTTGATGGTAACCAGCAAATACCAGCAAAAATCAACAAATACAGGGTCATCTGCAATAACAGCCAAGAATGGGAGGATAATAGTGACAAACAGGAGCCCTGTGAAGTATTAGAATATTAGTGATGTCATTGTGTTTTAATTAGAGTTTTAGAGAACATCGAAGAACAATGAGAGAACCTAATGAACAGACACTTTATTGAGAAAATATGATGTTCATTACGGTGGCGGAGTTTGTTGCTATACCAAAACCTGAAGATCCTGTGATGGGAGGTCAAAACAAAAAATGCAAGACTCCTTCATCAGATGTTTTCACACCCATCCAGAACTATTATCCTCTTCCTTGTGTTTTACCCTTTTCTACCCTACAAATTCATCCCCGATCCTGGAAAACGATACTTCCTCTTTCATCAAAGGAGCCAACCTCAAATGAGTCCAAACTTGTCATCTTTTCTATTCATAATCGGCAACAACTCTGGAATCTTAAAGCATTTAGAGAGTCAGTTTAGAGTGAAATTTTTATTTTGATGCTCTGTCAAACATATTTGTTCTGCCCGTTCTGTGGAACTAGAGGCGATTGCTAAGGCTCCCACATTGGAACCTGAAGAATCTGCTGTCACAGAACCATCTGTTGAAGAACCTACTGTATCGGAACCTGTTGTTGAAGAGCCTGTAACGGAACCCACTGTGGAAGCTCTTAGTTCAGAACTTGTTTTAGAATCACCTGAACCGGACACTGCAGAAGTTAAACAGAGCGAAGAACCCATAGCTCCTGTTGTTGAGAGTGGTAAGCTTGACACATCTGCATGGATCCAGTATTTGGTAGAGGAACGTTTTCTGTTTGAAAATTGAGGTTAACGTCTTTGCTCTCCTCTTACATCGGGGTTAACAAGCTGAGCCAACACCGGTACCCATGGCTGAACACGTGCCAGAGATTCCACCTGATTCTGACAGTGGTAAGAGTCCAGTTTTAACTGGATGGGAACAATTTAAACACAATGCCGATAAAGATAGTGGTAATGACTTCATTGACATATGCGCACCTATTTCATCTTTTTTAGATTGTTCGACTTTTGAATCTGTGTTTTTTAGGGAGATTTTTCTTGTCATTCAAAAGTTGTCTACTCATTAAATGCCTCATCTTCTGTCACTCAGTGTTTGAGCTTATTTATTTGTTTTTACTAAATTGCTCCTTATTTGACCAGCTGTGACTGCTGAGCCTGCTTCTGCTGATGTGCCCCTTGAACCCACTGCCGCTCATTCAGATGTCCCTGAACACGCCCCCTATCTGCTGATTGGTGGAGGCACGGCTGCATTCGCTGCAGCTAGATCCATTCGGGCACGTGACCCTGGTGCCAGGGTGAGTCTAATATTGGTCACAATAACATTAATGTTAAAAGTCTAGTGTGTCATTTGTTTGGAGGATTTGTTGACAGAAATGCAATATACAGTAGTATACATACAGTAACTGTCTTCAGAGATGTATGAAGACCGTACAGAATGAAGTGTTGTTTTTATTACCTTAGAATGAGCTATTTCTGCATATCTACATACAGTACACCGCGGGTCCCCTTACATGGAATTTGCCATATTGTTTCTACAGTAGCCCTAAATGTACAAACTGCTCTACAGAATGCGTTTCGTAAACATGTTATCTTCTTCGGCAAAGAAGCGGAAACATGACGATATGTTTGTCCTGTGTTAGTTGCCGTAGTTCTTCGAAAGGGAGGGTGGAGGGGTGAAGTGAGCCATTGTTTGCAATTTGCAACCTCACCACTAGATGCTGCCTAAATCTCCACATTGCTCCTTACCTTTGTGTGCCTTATTAAAGATCGTTCAAAATGTTTGACAAGGTTTAAATTGTGTTTGTTACACATACAGGTGTTGATTGTTACGGAAGAATCTGACCTCCCCTACATGAGACCCCCTCTCTCTAAAGAACTCTGGTTCTCAGATGACCCCAAGGTCACGGAAACACTGCGTTTCAAACAGTGGAATGGCAAAGAGAGGAGGTGTGTGTCTGAATGATCAATCCAAAACCACACACTTCTGCACACCGTCTGCATCTGGTGTTATAGATGTCATACTACTTTCATTACTTCATTAAGATTTTATAAGATTGTTTGTAGAAATTGTGTTATTTACTTTTTTTCAGTATTTATTTCCAGCCTGCATCATTCTACATCAGTCCTGTTGATCTCGCTAAGGTGGAGAACGGCGGTGTGGCTGTGCTCACTGGTCGTAAGGTAAGAAACCCATGGTCGAAACTCAATTCTCAAGATTGTCAGATATTTTTTACCTCACTGTGAGAGTTTTTCCATATTCTGTTTATACACACAAATATGGGTCACTCTCATTACAATAAGAGTGATATCACAATGGAATGTCTAATGGAGATCTCAGATCTCATTCCTGTTCACAGCCATTATTGTCTTAAGTTTTGCATCTTAAAAGTATTTGCCTCATTTGGCTGTTAGTAGCACCCTCGGAAATATCTCACAAAATTACCACCACAACATACATTTCTCAGTACTGACTTTGCATTTGTCCACACAGATACATTTCAACATTGATCCGGGCTGGGCAGCATGCCCGGATCAGATTTTTTGCCATTCCGGCGCATGAATAAGAAATTGCTGAGCTCAGTGAGCTGGAGGAAGTGTTTTATTGATGCAAAACTATGTGGTTGAGTCATCCTGATCACAACCCTGAATGTGTGTTTGTGTCCACTGTGTAGGTGGTTCACATGGATGTCAGGGGAAATAAAATCAAACTGAGTGATGGTGCAGAGATCTCCTATGATAAGTGCCTCATTGCCACAGGTGAAACAAACTTATAAGATAACCAGCAATAGAGTGTATAACCATGTGCGTTTATATGTGCGTTTATACACATTCGTGTGTGTGTGTATTAGGTGGGGTACCTAGGAACCTGCAAGTGATTGACAGGGCAGGAGAGGATGTGAAGAATAGGACCACGCTTTTTAGGAAAGTATGTTGACTAAAGTCTTTTAATGGTAACTGATTTAGTGTCATATTAAAACTAATGTATGTTGTCTTTAAAAGTCTGATCAGTTTCGAAGACTGTTATTGTTACTACTGTATACAGTATAAGATTTAAAACCTTAGATAAGCTCTTTTACCTTAAACCATCTTTTTGAGATGGTTTATAAATTACATCAGTGTAAAGCTGCAATACTGTCTGTAGGAGGCATTGTTCAGTAAAACTTACACATTTAGTGTAGCGTTTGTGAAATCGGTGATAGAAATGTCTGTGTAAAGAAACGTTTTAAGTAATACTCTGTTTTATGTTGTTTTATACACGTCCCTGTATGTTCCTAACTAACTGTCATATGTCTTTTTGGAAGATTGAGGATTTCAGGTCTCTAGAGAAGATCTCCCGAGAAGTGAAATCCATCACAATCATTGGTGGAGGTTTTCTGGGTAGCGAGCTTGCATGTGCCATTGGTCGCAGATGTGAGTTTAAATAGTTATTCATAACCTTATGTTATAATGGGTTGATATATATATATATTTTTTTATTTTATTTATTTATTTATTATGTACATAGTTTACTCATTCTTTTGCATTGTGTTTATTTCTACATTGGGGCAGCCGCAAATCTTGATTTAGAGGTGATCCAATTGTTTCCAGAGAAGGGGAACATGGGAAAAGTTCTGCCTGAATACTTGAGTAACTGGACCACTGAGAAAGTCAAAAAAGGTGAGAGGGTAATCACAATATATCTCTTATACTCTCAAAAGATACTTTTATTAATATTTTTAATCACAGAAAGCCACAGATTTGCTTTTTTTATTTGAATGTGAGCAGTATAATGTAAATCATTTATATTTGGAAACATTTGTGTAAAAAGCAAGGTTGTTCCTAAATAATAACTGCTCTCATTTCAAAATTGATTTAACGCTTTGTCTTTTCCCAACCTAAATAAGCAGAGATAACTGTTAGTAAACCATTTGCATGTTCATTTTCCTGAAAAGTGTGAACACGTGCACTGTGCTATTGAAACATTGCTGTTTGTTTGATATGCCTGACATTGAAACATCGACTCCACCAATGGTGTGAGTTCGCCAAACAATGACAGTGTGTTCAGGAAACCTGTTTGAACAGATTGACGTTTTGAAGTTCAGCGCAGCTAACCCTTTGACCTTTTGCAGAGGGTGTGAATGTCATAACAGACGCAGTGGTTAAAAATGTGAACTACAAAAATGGCAAACTGGAGATCAAACTAAAGGATGGACGACAGGTGAGTGCGCTTGTATCTTAGCCAGGTAATCTTTTGTATTATCATGTTAGCTTGGAATTAATGGTGATCAATTTATTAACTTAAATGCATATTGTCGGTTTAGGTGACGACGGACCACATTGTGGCGGCAGTTGGTTTGGAGTCTAGTGTGGAACTGGCCAAATCAGCTGGGCTGGAGGTGGACTCTGATTTCGGAGGGTACCGGGTGAATGCTGAGCTCCAGGCTCGCTCCAATATCTGGGTGGTACGTATGGCATTTTTCACAGCAAAACAGAGGAGACTTGATTTTACTACGGGGGTGACAGAGATACTGTATTGGTTGTTGTTTTTGAAATTCTGCATTCTAGGCGGGAGATGCTGCATGTTTTTATGACATCAAACTGGGCCGTAGGCGTGTGGAGCATCACGATCATGCGGTGGTCAGCGGTCGATTGGCTGGAGAGAACATGACAGGAGCCAACAAACCCTACTGGCACCAGTCCATGTTCTGGTATGCATGCATGCAAGCACACACACACACACACAGTGCAACACGCTGACACTAACTATTACGGACTGCAAAGATCTTTATACTTTATTCACTTTATTCCCATAACTGTGAGTTGGTTAGCCTAGTTTCTAATCGACCAGTAGACTTCACTTGACATGTAAATGTGGATGCTATCAGAACGTTTATTTTTGCAGCTTAGTTTTTGGACTGGAGAGTAAGTTCTGAGTTGCACAAGATTTATGAATTATAGCAGTCACTTTTATCTACATCGACTAACCGTTTACTGTATATTTTATAGTACATAAAATATCTTACCGGAATATTGTTGTTTATCGTGTATGTGTAATTCAGCACTTACAATATATGTCCTTGTCTACAGGAGTGATTTGGGCCCGGATGTGGGGTATGAAGCCATTGGTATAGTGGACAGCAGTCTGCCCACCGTAGGAGTGTTTGCTGAAGCCACAGCCAAGGACACACCAAAAGCTGCGACAGAGCAATCAGGTACACAAACATTTGCTAACATGTAGATCACTGCGACAATGGATTACCACTTCAAGTGTCAGATTTTCAGTCTTGAAAACGGAGTATGATGAACGAACGTATGAGGATGAACGGAGATTTTCAGTCCACGAACGGAGTATGATCAAGAATACAGTTAATGCTTACTCATATGTTATATCACTTTATCCACCCTGGCTACAGGTACTGGTATCCGCTCTGAGAGCGAGACGGAGGAGGTCGCCGAAGCAGTGAAGTCTGGAGCGGCGGCCCCTCCTAACCAGAAGGAAGAAGATTATGGGAAAGGAGTGATTTTCTACCTGAGGGATAAAGTGGTGGTCGGTATCGTCCTGTGGAATGTCTTTAACAGAATGCCCATTGCAAGAAAGGTGAGCGGAGATGTTTTTCAGGCTCTGTTTATCCATTTTTATTTAAAACCTGCTTTCCTGTGTCTCATCTGGTAGATGTGATCATTTTTCTTTATTTTCTGTGTGTGTAGATAATCAAAGATGGAGAGGAGCATGCAGATCTGAACGAGGTGGCCAAGCTTTTCAACATCCACGAGGACTGAACAATCTCACTCATTTTCTCCGTCCACTCTGTCAAGGAAACTCATCTTACGTCTATGTGAAGTGAACTTGTGAAAAGACTCACACACATACAGAGAACAAACACATGCAGGCTTACATTAGCCTGTCGTCAACTGTTTTGGTCTTGAACTCTGAGAACAGGACATGCAGTGCAGCTTCCGAGCCTCAGGGTGGCACTGTGGTTTCATTATGGTTGTGGATTTAATAAATTTGTACTGCTCTTCTACTGAACAAACTCTACATTCTTTGTATTTAAAGTTTGTGTTCTGTGATTTTTTTCTGTTGTGGTCAGTAAATCTAATTTCATGCAGGCTGTTAAAAAGCTACCTAAATCCTCAAAACCAGGCCGGGATATCAACTTTTATAGTGTGTTGTAATGGATGCATTGCAAATGAACAAAACCACAAACAAATTTGTCTGACAATTGGCAACATAGTATTTTCTGTAAGCAATATTAAAGCAACAGGTTCAAGTTGAAGGCCAACAAGATTGTGCAATGAATGAAAACATGTGAATCCAGTTTCAGAGCTTGCGGTCCAAAGTGCTTGGGATTGTCAGAGAAGATTTGCCTCAGTTGTGTGTGAACGCGAATGTGCCTGAAATGGATTTAACCCTGAGGCTTTTGACATGTGTAAAGGGGCATCTCAACATGTTAAGACTCATTACACCTGCCATTGCCCTCAAACGTCCTCCGTGACAGACTTGACCTATTTCCACACGCACCAGTGCTCTGATTTACAGGCCGAGTAATAGAAAATTACTCGCTGTGTGACGTCCTTCTGCAGAGTGATAGCCATGAAAAACAATTATGCTCCTTGAATTCTGAATCATTCGGTTATTTTCAGCGCAGTGAGTTTGTCACCAGGTACATATTATGACTTTAATTTCATTTATGAAATTCATTCATGGTGGCAAACCCAGCATTTTATTTGTTTTTTTTTCTTATTTTTGCAAGGTAACTGGTGCATTTTGATGGATGGTTGCGTTCTGTAGATGGATTCAGACTGCTTAGATAAATAAATAAAGTATTTGGACTCCACAGAAACGCAAGCGGTTTCTGTTTCTGAGATGGTAAACTTGCTGAGGACTGTGATCTTCCCTCAAGCATATGAATAGGGTGGATGTTAGTGACCCCTGCACGCACACACAATATTCTCCTCTTTTAGGGATCAGCTATTCTCACTTAAGAATGCCTGAATGTCTTAAATCTTTGTGCTGAAATCAGATTTTATTATGACGAAGGATTCATGATTGGTTAAGACTAATTAATGTAAAGAAACGGTAAAGTGTGCATGAGTGATGGTCCACTTTATCTTGTTTCTTTTCTGGTCTATGTGGTTCCTCCCGAGGTCAAGTCTCCGTTTTAACACGTCATGGAAATGACTGTTGCATGTGTGTGGTTATACAGAGAAACTGGGTCTGTTTTCCTCTGGTTTGGTTTACTCTGGAGCGAAGATACATTAAAATGAACACTGGCCTAGTTTTCCGCTCTGACTCAACATGCACACACAGCTCTGTCTCTCGCTTATTTTCTTGTTTCAGTCTATTCTTCTCTGTATTCTCATGATTTCTCAAATTCTTCCTTATTTAATGGCTTTTTTGTGCCAAACTGATATGAGTCAGTTTTGTATGGGCATGTACCTGTAGTACGGTTCCTCTGTTTTAATGATGAAAGCAATGGTTTCTAGTGGGTTCTGTGCACATCTGAAGACACTTATAGCTTCCAGCAATGACAACAAAAAATTGTATGTCAAGCAACCGATGTTGTCAGCTTATGTTCTTTTAGTGCAAAGATTTTCTTCGCTTGTTAAAATAGAAATTCGAAATTATACAATTTTCAAGGCAATTCTTCCCATAAGCATTATTGACAAAACATATATTTCTGAAAGATCAGAGAAGATATTTTTCTAAATTCCTGTAGTTTCTGTAACCTCATATATGTATGATAGCCTATAAGCGGAACGGCTTTCCTGTAGCTCCTTGATTAGAGCATGGCGCTAGCAACGCCAAGGTTTGATCCCAGGGATTGCACATACTCTGATACAAACGTATAGTATCATGCAATGTAAGTCTTTAAGAAAACTGAAATGGTAACCAGTTAAAATACACTTTCTTATGAAGTGGTGTCCAAAGATCTGAGACCACATTGAAGATGTACAGATTCATTTATTTTTCCTATCTTTTTTCTTCATATTTTTTTCCTTTTCTCAATATAATTATAGTAAAAATGTACCCAGGAAACCATGCAAAATGAAACTTGTGGACTTCTCTGTGTTGTATACAGTTTGGCCTATCACCTTAATTTCATCATGCAGACCACAGCTATCTGAAGAGATGGATAGTTGGACAGGTTTCCGTCTCTTGCGATGCGTCCCAGGATGTGGATCTGGAGCCCCCCAGGTAGAGTCGTGTCACAGTTGTTTATTCTTCTAAAAGTCTTTAAACGCATCTTACGCCCTGTTGCCTTCTCCCCTCTCCGTGGTATAACTGCACCTCAGGCTAGCGTGTGGCCAGAAAGAGAGAGAGAAAATATGAGCCGAGAGACCCCCTAGATGCTCATCTCTGAGTGTGCCCTTCTGTTGATGCGGTGCTCAGTCAGATGCTAGTGAGGGAGAGATCAGACAGCATCAGCAGGGGCATCCTGCCCCTCCAAAGCGCATCTGCTTATTGAGCGTTCACCACAGGACACCAGAGGAGAAAATCGGGCAGCTGAGGAGTGAAAGGATGTTTTCACTATTGTGGAAGATCCTGTTGGAACTTTTCCTGGTTTGGTGGATGTTTGAAGGTGTCATCAGGTGAGTTTTTCACAGGTGTGACTTTATTCCTCACTTCTTTATTAAAACAGCTAGGTGACTATATTGTGTATGTTTAAGATGAATACAGGTGTTTGTATGTGTCATTAGTGTGCCAAATGGCAATGACCTGTTCGTGCCCGAATGTTTAAATTTCCCTACTTGTGTGTGTTTGTGCAAGCTCTGCTAGTGTGTTAAGCAGTCCAGAAGCCTTCCATGGGTAATGGGTTTATTTTAATCCCGTGGAGCGTTCTTGTGTTTCGTTCGTGTGTTTGCCTGCGTGTTTGTTAGCTTTTTGTATCTGGGTCTCTGAAGTATGAGGTTGAGACGTAGAGACAGCTCTGTCTGAAGTCACTGAAACAACAGATTTATTCAAGTTCAAATCCACATAATGAGATTTCACTATTATTATCTGGAACAAGTCGGCATTCTAGTGACAATAAGGGCTTCACCTGAGGATGAATTCATAGTGTCTCATTGTGATTCCCTATGTGTTGTGCGAATTTGACACAGTTCCGCTCACAAACAGACAAAAAATTGCAGAGGAACTGGGCCAGAAAATTTCTCTAAATATGGAAGAAGATTTAGAAGAAGTGTGGGGGTTTACGGTGCCCGAGAGGGCGTTTTCCCCTTTTAAACTTTTACTTAACTCTCGCTTAATGAAATATTAACAAATACAACGACCCACAATTACATCCAGACCAATAGAGATGTCACTGCTCTGTAATACTGGCACCAAACAGATAAACAGACGTGTTACACTGAAGCAGGTGCTGATAAGGGGTTCACAATACTAACACACATACATTACTATACTATATGAAGTGTCACTATACCAAGTAGTATCACGTTGCTGTGCAATGTTGTGGAAATTCATAACTCAGAGCTACAAAATGAAGCAATGTGTATTTCCAAAATAATTTCCAAATTTCCAAAATCTAGATGAAAAATTGAAGACCAATCATGCAAATGGCATAAAGCAATCCACATGAAAAAACTGTATACTTTAGTATTTACTACAGTAAATGTAGTGTACTGCAATGTATACTGTACTTATTATGTAGTACTTCACTTATTTACTGTGTACTACTGTATTTTGTAGTAATAAACATAATTTGTATTAAATGCTGTGGTATACTTTAATATTTACTATTGTAAAACTCAAAAACATAATATTTAGGAATTTTACTAGTTTACTATAGAACGTTCACCTCAAAATGAAAATTCTGTCATCATTTACTCACCCTCTTGACATTTCCTTTCTTTCTTCTGCAAAACACAAAAGAAGGTATTTTGAAGAATGTTGGAAAAACAAAAAACGTTGGTCCCCATTCACTTCTATTGTATGGACACAAAACCAATGCAAGTGAATGGGGACCAACAGTTTTCTGTTACCAACATTCTTTAAAATATCCTATTTTGTGTTCTTTAGAAGAAGAAAAGACATTACATAAAAATTACACGAGGGTGAGTAAATGATGACAGAACTATCCTTTTATGTATTAAGAATCATGCTAAATAGAAGCAGTGCAAGAATTTCATATGAAATATGCTGGGGGAATCTGTTGATAAGTCTGAGATGTATTATCTATCTCTCTCAGGTGTGTTTTTAGTAAAGAGCTCAAATCTCCCAGCAGCAGGGTGAAGCCAATGTCACCATCTGATTTCCTGGATAAACTAATGGGGAAAACTTCAGGATATGACGCTCGGATCAGACCCAACTTTAAAGGTACGTGATCCATTGCTTTAGTGCAATGTAGAGTTTTATTTTCTGTTGAAGAAACACAAATATTACTTTGGAACCGTTATGCTTTAGAAAATTGTTGTCTCATTGCTTGGGACTTCTGAAAGCCCAGAAAGGATCTCTCTCTCTCTCTCTCTCTCTCTCTCTCTCTCTCTCTCTCTCTCTCTCTCTCTCTCTCTCTCTCGCTCTTCACNNTCCTCTCTCTCTCTCTCTCTCTCTCTCTCTCTCTCTCTCCTCTCTCTCTCTCTCTCTCTCTCTAACTCTCTCTCTCTCTCTCTCTCTCTCTCTCTCTCTCTCTCATACTACTCTTATTCTCACTTTCTAACCATGACTTTCTTTCGGTGATATTTTGGTCATTTGTGAAACATCATAATAAAACACAGAACAGAGGTAAAAACTGCTGGCGAGTCTTAATCTTTTGTATATAGATTGTTTTTGTCAGGAACTCTGCACAAATGGATGGCCTCAGCAGAAAATATATTTACATTCTTTCTGAGCTTCACATGTAGAAATAGTGCTGCAGCCAGAAACACAGAGCAACATAAGAGCTCATTAAACTATGTGACCGCCCCATGGGTTCTCCTGTCTATTTTTTACCATCCTTACCTTCAGAAAGAGTCAACATTCAGCAAGAGACAATGACAGGCATTCAGAGCGGAAACAGATAGAACATAGCACAGAATCTTAACTCTGCACGGTGATGAGGATGATTTCAGTAACATGCAGGATACGGCTGTCAGCTCACGGTAGATTTCTCTTTGTAGAAAATGTCACAACAGCCTGTGTAAGAATCTGTGAGGGGCAGTTTCTCCGTTGGCGTCAGGGCCGTTTGATGTGCCTTGCTGTCTACTTGAGTAAATGTTAACCCAAAGACCTAAATCCATTCTTTTTGTTCTTTCTTTCTTTCTTTCTTTCTTTCTTTCTTTCTTTCTTTCTTTCTTTCTTTCTTTCTTTCTTTCTTTCTTTCTTTCTTTCTTTCTTTCTTTCTTTCTTTCTTTCTCTCTCTCTCTCTCTCTCTCTCTCTCTGTGGGTGTCTCTGAGCTCCTGTATATTTCATGTCTGTTCCTACATCAGACATGTGCTGTCAGAGCGTGTGAGGGAAAGTCCCCTCTGATCATCTATAAATATCACTAATGTTATGAATGTTTCATCAATAAATAAAACACTGCTATGAAATATTTACTGCAGACATTTCACAGCAACTGAGTTCTAATTAACGTATTGGCTAAATCAACATAGCCATATTTAGAAGTCATTTGAAGTAAATCAGGCATTTCACAGTTGTCTGGGTCACTAAGTGTTTCTTTTGTGCGTAGGCAGACGCTTGCTTATAAAAATGCTTCATTTCAGATCATTTAGTATGTTTTATGTAAAAGCCTTTGATAATACTAAAAGTATTTTGTAATTCATTGTAAGAGACATTTTTATCATACACAGTGAAGCAGCAGGTCAGTTCTGTCTGAGCTGTTTATCATACGTATAGTAAAATATACTGTATATTTTGCATTCAAGAAAAAAGAAAGATGTTCTATTCTTGTTTGTAATTTTTATCCCTCATATTTTCAGGTCCTCCTGTTAATGTCACGTGCAACATTTTTATCAATAGCTTCGGCTCCATCACAGAGACCACCATGGTACACACAAACACACAAAACAAATACACATAACTCCCTCGGAGCACCTGTCAGTATGTATTAGATTAATGATCATAAATATCCCATAGAGCCAACAGAGGAGCCATCAAACTAGTCTGCTTTGAATGACACACATATACTGGTCAAAAGTTTGGGATTACTTGACAAAAATGACAATGCTCTTAATTTTCTTTAATCTGAATGTGAATATTTCAATATTTGAAATTACTTGTGTGGACAAAAAATATAATTGTGTCATTCTTTCTAGAAATTTTTGAAATGGATTACTTGGACAAAATCATGAATAAAAGCAGCCAATAAGAGTCCAGCATGGCAATTCCTTCAATACTGTTTAAAAAGCATCCCAGGTTTGTAAACTGGCTTACAAAATGCCAGGAGACTGATTTTGCACATTCTAGTCAAAGGGTGACTACTTTAAAGGTGCTAAAATAGAACGTAGAGAATTTATTTGTACTGCTTTTAGTCACAACATAATTCCCACAGGTACAACTGTATTATTCCGGGGTTTTGATGAGTTTACTATTATTCTAAAATGTGGAAAAAATATAAATAAAGAATGAGTGAGTGATCCCAAACTTTTGACCTGTAGTGTATGTCATCATCAGAAATATGCTAATAAGAAATTTGCTTGGAAACAGGGCTCAAGAACACTATTGAATGATTTAGGAATCTTATAATCTCTAAATTCATTAATATTCCAAACTAAGTGACCACTTCAAAATTTAATTTAATCATCATGTGACCACTCCAGTCTCAAAGCAAATCAAACCTCAGGAGTAACATGAAGTTACCCAACATGACAAGACATCGAGGTTATTGAATTTTTTTTTAATGTCTTAATACATGAACAAATATTACTGTTGTATTGCTTAAATATGAATATGAACTTGTTTTCTTAGAATTTGAGGTCTGTAAAACTAAAGAGCATCTTTTCTGTTATTTTGACCTGTTACTCCAGTTTTCATTTTGTGCAAATAAATGCAAACAAAAACAATCTTTTTATTTTAAATTTGAAAGAAATATTTCACAGAATGAAAGAAAAATAATAAATTTACCTAAATACTGAAACAAATATTTGAATGATCTCTCTTTTTCCGCAGCTGTTTATCAACATTGGTCTCACACTGATTCTTCACTTGCCATTAGTTTTTAAAACAAATTTGAAATTAACATGATCAGTAGAATGAGAATGTTCTTCAGAAAAATATTTTATTACAATTATTTTGCACACAAAATAAACTTTGAATTTGGTCACAGAAAGAACCACATACCACAGTCATCATGCATTTGGTCACAATACGAATTATTTGGAGTAGGAGGACCTAGCAGCTATACCAATACCACAAAAACAATAAGGCTACTGCAATGAACAATCATTAATGTGTGATAGACAAAAAAGAAAAAAATATTATTACGTTTTCTCATGTATTTATAGCTACCTTATTGTGCTGATGGATATTGAGTGATAGGTAGAATCCAAAAAACTCTGGAAAATATACTCATACTCAAGAAGTAGTGTTCACTTTTACTCATTGATGTATTTGAATCTGTAATCTTACCTCATGATTTTATTCTTACTTGGCAGGACTACCGACTTAATGTTTTTCTTCGGCAGCAGTGGAATGACCCTCGGCTGGCATATAAAGAATATCCAGATGACTCCCTGGATCTAGACCCATCCATGCTGGACTCCATCTGGAAGCCAGACCTGTTCTTCGCCAATGAGAAAGGAGCCAACTTTCACGAGGTCACCACAGACAACAAACTGCTGAGGATTTTCCAGAATGGAAATGTGCTGTACAGCATCAGGTGCAATATCGCCCCCCAGAGGTTCATGAAATATTTCCAAACTGTTAAACGAAAGATAATTGGAAATGTGCTGAACCATCAAATATGATCAAACTGCTTTTGTAAATGTGTGGAAAGAGCCAGTATCACATCCTCTATCTGTCAGCATCTGGATTTATATTCACATTACTCCATATTACTCAAAATTGCCATCATGTGCTGGCAATCTACCCCCCCCCCTTTGTAAAGCAGACCTTAGGGGACTCAAAGCCATTCTCACTCAACCTGATATGTATATGTTCTTTTGCTCTCGTGAAGTCTCCAACACAGGACACCCAGATGCTTTTAAGCAATCCAGATGGGACCCACATCCACAATGCTCAGCTCAGAAAGCTGACAATTTATCCTTTAGGCCACTGATTTCCAACCAGGTGTATTTAAGAAAGTTCCAGGGTATGCTTGTAAAGATTTCGCTTTTGCTTTGTTAAATTGGGAACTTTTTATCTGGATTAGCTGAGATACCCAGGGTCCAGGGACCTTCAGCCAATTCAGGGACCCATCCATCTTCCAAACCCGCTTATCCTTTACACGGTTGCATCCTGGGCCTCCAATCCAGGGACCCCTAATATAATATATTTTCTTTATATTTCACAGACCACTAGGGTCCCACAGAAAAATCTAGAGGTTAGAATAAAATGACTACTTGTGATTAATGACATGAGTTTTTCTCTGGGTTCAAAAGAGAAAACAATGTCTGTAAAGTTTTGAATCTGTAAATGTGTGAGTGGCAATATAGCACTGCACATCTTTAAAAGACAAATGACTGAGCAACAATTACATTTTTAAGAGGATCACTTCTCTCTCGTTTACTCTTTCTTTAGACTTACTCTGATTCTGTCATGTCCTATGGATCTGAAGAATTTCCCAATGGACATACAGACCTGCACTATGCAACTCGAGAGCTGTAAGACATAACATTTGCAACACTCACATTTTTCCAGTTTCTCTTTTCATTTCTCTTCTGTATGCCCATGACTCTCTCTCTCATTCTTTCTGTGTAGTTGGCTACACTATGAATGATCTGATATTTCAGTGGTTGGATGAAGGCCCAGTGCAAGTGGCTGATGACCTTGTGCTGCCCCAGTTTGTCCTGAAGGAGGAGAATGACCTGGGTTACTGTACAAAACACTACAACACTGGTACCAGCACTTTCACTGCAAAATACTAAGTGCACCATAGATTAGGTCTTGGGTACCATCATCAATTTAAGTATATGGGATTTTTTGGGCGATTTAACCAAACATTATTGATAAAAACATATCTTAGAAAATGTTTACATGTACAATATATAATTGCATACCTCTCCATTCTCATCATTTAAAGTCATTTATTCATCCGTATCATAAGTATCATTTATCTTTTATGCGTACCATGAGTGTTTGTTTCACCCAGGTAAGTTTACCTGTATAGAGGTAAAGTTTCATCTGGAGAGGCAGATGGGTTATTACCTGATCCAGATGTACATCCCCAGCCTATTAACAGTCATCCTGTCGTGGGTCTCTTTCTGGATCAATATGGATGCTGCCCCTGCCCGTGTTGGGCTGGGCATTACTACAGTTCTTACCATGACAACACAGAGCTCTGGGTCCAGAGCATCACTGCCCAAGGTAGGAAACAGAAAAACCATCCATCCATACACCAGCAACTATTGATTTGTCCCTTCAAAGAGACTATTTATATATTTTTTAATGCTAGGAATGCTTGTATTTAACTGGTATATTGCTCTAACACAGAAGGTTTTTATAATCATGGTTCTGCATGTGCATAGGTGTCCTATGTGAAGGCCATCGACATCTGGATGGCAGTGTGCCTGCTGTTTGTCTTTGCTGCTTTGCTGGAGTACGCAGCTGTTAACTTTGTCTCGCGGCAGCACAAAGAATTCTTCAGACTCAGGAGAAAATTGCGGGAGGAACAACGCCACAGAGCCGTAAGTGCCTTTCAAAAACACTTACACACACACACACACACACACACACGCACGCACGCACGCACGCACGCACGCACGCACACACACACACAACATGTTTGAGTGAGACTGTTGACCCACTGTGGATCCTTGATCTTTCATGATGGCAACCAGCTGGTCTCTAAAGAGAGATGGCAAGGTCAGGTAAACAGACAGTTCACCCTAAAAAATAAAAATCATGTAATTCCAAACTATATATACTCCAAAATATGGGGTAATATCTTTGGTAACCAAACAACACTGGTCCCCACTGACTTCCATTATATGGACACAACACCACTAAGACATTTCTCAAACTATGTTCTTTAGTGTTCTCTATAACAATAAAATGTATACTGGTTTTAAATGACACGAGGGTGAATAAATGATGACAAAATTGTTATTTTTTGTGTACTATTCCTTTTCACAAGATTGATTTCATTCTTTCCACACAAAGGATTCTAATGCAGTTTGATTGCGTTCACTTGTTTAACAGCTATAGCGAAATGTTGTATGATAAGATATGATGTATGATAAATTTGGTAGACAGAATAAACAAAAACGTTCTGATTTAAATGTCCAGTATATTAAATTTACTGGCATCTAGCGGTGAGGTTGTGAAATGCAACTTGCTTACTCCACCCCTCCCTTTCGAAGCACGGCGGCTGATACAGCACTACGATGTTGTCACATTTTCGCTTCTTTGAAGGAGATAACGCATTTCCGAAACGCGCTCTGTAAAGCAGTGTGTCCGTTTAGGGCTACTGTAGAAAAAACATAGCGAAATTACATGCAAGGGGACCCGCGGTGTATGTAGACAGAAATAGCTCATTCTAAGGTAATAAAAACATAACGCTTCATTATGTAAGGCTTTTATACATAATCTTATTACACGGCTCGTTGGAATGCTTGATTCTGATTGGCCAGTCGCGACATTTGCAGGTTCGTTATTCCCAGATAACAACCTCTCAAAACTAACACACGTGAACCCAGATGCAGCAAATCATTTTGACAGGATTTTTTTGACAAATTAAAAATAAATATGTCTTTTAATAACATATATGACATTACATTTACAAATGCAATGCACAATGCAAAAATTGTATGGTAAAACTTTATAATTTCAACGTTCTTTATTTAGTAAAAGAAGCTGTCACGGCCTGGCTCAGGGTTGTGACAAAATAAAAGAAAGGATGCGAAATGCGGAATTTTGGCCAAAAATATAACAAATTTATTTAATAAATAAAGAATAATCCAACACAAAACCGGGAAAGCAACAACATAACAAAACGACGCGCGGAAGGTGGGGGCTCCCGAGAAAGACGTTCCTTTCATTAGGAGAGAAGACGCCGGGCCCAATCTCCACTACGGATACCGTAGTAACACAAAAACACGAAAACAAACCTACGTAACAAACACAAACCCACACAGAGAGCAGGCATGCAGACCGTCACAGAAGCCAAACATGTTTATGTCATTTTCTACAATGTAACACATTTGACTGGCTGGAATAGAAACCTATTTCCAGACTCTTCACATGTGTATTATTCAGCAGATACTGTCATTTTTTCTCTTTTCTCCATTGTTCAGCTCTTAACTAGCTCACTCAGAGAACGTCATTACGTTGTAAACCTGCACATAACTCTTAAGTACATCAGAACACTGTACTGCCAGAAAGAGCAAACGTAATAAATATTACACCATTCTGTCTTTTGCTATTCCTCCTCTATCTTCCCTCCATCGCCCTGCAGGGCAGGTTGTGTGTGTGTAGAACAGTAGTGTGCGTGTTGTGGTTGAGTTCAGTGGCCCCCTCACATGCCTAAGGGTTGCTGTCGGGCATTCAACATGCAAACATGTGTGTACACTATAGTGCATTCAGGCACAATGTACATAAAAATACACACACGTGTGCACACGTCTTAACACAGCTGTTTAGTCATATACAGCATTGTGCAGTCTATTGTCGTATCTTATGTGCAATAACTCACCCAGAGCAATGACCTGTAAACAACGTGATTCAACACAAACACCAAACTGACCACATCTCACAGTGAGAAAAGCTTTCTTTCCCAAAGGTACAAATATACTGTCACTGCTGATCTCACAAATGCTTATGTGTTTGGATATTTATATGTGGAAACCAAAAGGGAAAAACTGAAATAGTGAAAGAAGGCTGCTACATCAAACAACACCAAAAAACAGCTGAAACCGACAAAACATATCTACACTAACAATAAACTGGCTGTCAAACCATTTTTCTTTTTCCAAGTAGGAACATTAATCGAATAAGTGCACGTTTAAAACTCTAAATGGCTTGTGGATGAATATGCTGCTGTGACGATGTGGAATTGCCGGCTTGGTTATGTCTTAACAAATTAGACATTACTGTAAAAATTGCATTCCCACTGGAGATTTTTAAGGTACACTGTTACCCGGTTTCAAATCAAGTTACAGTTAGTTTGTTGAGCAATGCACGGGAAGGAAATATTTTATTGTTTGAATAAATAATAAATCCATTTTTAAGCAAGCATTTTGTGTTGTGTTCAGGCCTCTGGACAGGCTGAAGGAACAGAGATGAAAAACAAAAGCAACAATGTGACGGGGAGCACGCCATCCAGAAACGCACAACGCCATTGCAGCGCCTGCGCACGGGTATACGCACAAACACAATCACTCACACATATACAAAATTTATCTGTAGATGTTACGTATTATGCACTTTTTATGCAAAATTGCTACCTAGTGTATTTCCTATTTGATTAAATAACTTCATGCAAAAATATGAATAGGCCTACAATAGAACAAAACAATTTGAGAGTTAAACAAATAAACAAGAAGATGTGAGTTCTTTGAATTTAGTGCATTTATCAGTTTAGGAGCAATTTTGTCACAAATTAACTGTGATTCACACATTAATGTGTGAAAAAGATTAAGGTTGAAGATCTGAGATTAAATTATGTTTCTTTAGGACCAGCAGAATCAGGAATCACAGAATCAGGATTTGTACTTTATGGGATACGGGATGGACACCTGTATGTCTGGGGACGGGCCTCTCTCTGAGGCCGCTGCCATGTTCGTGGGCCTTCCGCCTGGCCACGTGCTCTTTGATATCCGCCGCCGCTTCGTGGAACGAGCAAAGCGGATCGACACCATCTCACGGGCCGTTTTCCCTCTTAGCTTTCTCGTATTCAACGTCTTCTACTGGGTCACGTACAAAGTTCTTAGACATGAGGATATTCATCATACCCTGCGACCTTAAGATTATGTGACCCTCAACTCCTCATGACTGCAGCCCTTCCCAGCATCCCATTTCATGAGATCAAAGTATACCTGCCCCGTGTAATCAAGGACTTTAAAGCAAACTGGCCCACGCCACGTTCGTGTCAGAAGTGCAACACACATTCCTCGTCTGCATGTGTGTGAATATGCATGGGTCTAAAACCACACATTTTTACAAAGAGCAAAATAAACCTTTAATGTATTTGTTGAATTGCGTTGCCTTTGGTCTCTTGATTCCCAAAACCTAAAAGCTGCAGGCCAGAATTTGCACAAGTCTGTCTAAAATAAAAATGACTTAGTTACCTGGGTGATAGCGCACCTAAAAATATTTTTTTTGTCATTTAATCACCTTCGAGTTGTTCCAATCGGTGTAAATTTCTGTTCTGATGAACACAAGGATATTTGGAAGAATGCTTATCAAACAGTAGTCAAAAACAGGTAGTCAATGGGGTCCAAGAACCCCAAGCAAAATTCAGTTACAAGCAAAATGTCAATGTATTTCTCAGTGTTCAGCAAAGAAATTTTCAATTCATGACAGAATTTTCATTTTTGGGTGAACTATCCCTTTAACCCTTCCCGTTTTCCATAGATTACCTCCATTTGTCGATTCACCTAACAAGATGATTCAGACTAATATTTTCAGACTAGGAAAATGCACTTAGTTGGCTCTATTAAAGACACGACCTTGTACATGTTGAATGTAATGTAATGACCTCTAACATTAACTTTTCAAATAATGGCACATTGTCTCAATCGGTTTCTGACCACACACAAAATTGAGTCTTCGTTACTTTAACTACAGACACAACAGTTCCAGTTACAGAAACTTAAAATCAGGGTGTGCATAACCTAACATGAAAACATTGTTTGATAATGATGTGCAATAAAATGCATAGACAACATAACTGTATACAACTTTTATTGACAGTAATGGAAAACCACAAAAAAAGCATTTGGCCCAGCTCAGAACTGGATGACCTGGCCCTGTAAAAGACAAAACGGAAAGAAACAGGTTAAACTCTGCTGTTGAAGTTTTTTAAAGGTTCCATGTACTCACAGCCACCCAAAATGTAGTCAACGTTTGAAAGCCAAAACATTTAGGATTTGATTTAATGGTGTTCTAATAAAGTCTATAATGCACTTATCTTCTGTGCTGTGTCTTATTTTATAGACAGAAAATACATATGCACATCATTTCCTGTAGCTCAGTTGTAAGAGCATGGCACTAGCAACGCCAAGGTCATAGGTACGATCCCAGGGATTGCACATACTTAGAAACAAATGTATACAGTAGTCAACATTTGAAGTGGATCAAAAAAAAAGTGAATAGAAGCTGTCCTTGACAAGAACAGGTTTTGTTCTTGTCTTATGACAACTTTGATCAACCGTTTTGATCCACTTCAAATGTTGACAACTGTAGTATAATGTCGCTTTGGATAAAAGTGTCTGCCAAATGCATAAACGTAAATGTTGCTAAAATCTCAGACATCATTAATGTGCAGTTATATTCCATCTTTACAAAGTTTTCTCTAACTTACACCCCTAAAAAGTGCATTTACTCTATAAATCTATACTCTATACGCTTGGCCAGAGGTTGCCAACCATGCTTCTGGAGATTGACAGTCCTGCAGTTTTTCCAACCTTCTCAAACATTTCAAGTGATTCTGAAGACCTTGGTTAGCCCATTCAGGTGTGTTTGATTACAGTTAGAGCTTAACTTTCTATGACAGTTAATTCCTAGGAGCAGGATTGGCGACTTCTGGTCAGCTGATGAGTGTTCCCTCTCACCTTTCTCTTTTTGTCTCCTCCCAGCTCAAAGTGTTTGCATCTTTTGATGGCCAACATCCTCTTTGAGCGGCAGTTGGGCTCCACGCATTCCAGCCTCAGCACAATCTTCTTTGTGGTTTTAGCCTACATAGAAATCCACAATGTATATGAAATATACTATATTGTAAACAATTAAAGCATACCTTTGCAGACATTCAATCCGCTTTGTATTGTTACAATGTCTGTCGTTTATGCAAATGAAAGTTTACTCCATGTTTATTTGTCAGCAACAGTCTGCCAGGTGACACTCAAATAAACATGAATATTTCAGGCTAGGAAACTTACATTAACGTCAGACATTATAACAATACAAAGGGGTTGAAAACTGGCCAAGTTACAAGATTCTCTATCTACCTTGTCATAACGAAGATGTGAAAATGACAAATTGGGTAAAAAAGATTTTCATATTACATTCCAATACACAATACACCAGTGTATAAAAAGAGTATTTTATATTTCTTTACACAATCATCATCAGGTCCAGACTCAGGATTAGAAGTATATACAAAACAAAATATCAAGACAAGCCCACTTCTACCTATAAACTTACAAAGATACATAATTCACCACCTACAGATAAGGTTTCAGGCAAGTTTACACCAAACATATAAAACTCGAGCATTCATATTGCG
Organism: Triplophysa rosa; assembly: GCF_024868665.1. Taxonomy (NCBI): domain Eukaryota; kingdom Metazoa; phylum Chordata; class Actinopteri; order Cypriniformes; family Nemacheilidae; genus Triplophysa; species Triplophysa rosa. Next base: position 27,870,822 of record NC_079891.1, read on the forward strand.
GACACTTAGCTTCTCGCACCTTTTTACGGAAAATAGGCTTTGTCTGTCCACCATAACCACTCTGCTTTCTGTCATAACGCCTCTTACCTGTAAACAACAAATAGATGCACAGTTAAGACATCAGTCACTGAAATCTGTGTTCCGGGTGAACTTAAAGTGATAGTTCACCCAAAAATGAAAATTCTGTCATTCACTCAGCCTCATGTCATTTCATACATGTATAAATTATGTTTTCAAGTTTTTCACCTACTGTTGCACTTGTGTATATGGTTGAGTGACAATTAAGGGATTTGATGAACACAGAGAAGATTTGGAAGAATGTTAAGTCAATTCTGTGACATCATTGAATGCCATAGTAAGAAAAATTAAATGGTAGTCAGAGGTGCCCCAGAACTGTTTGTTTTCCAAAATTCTTAATCTCAATTTCTGTTCAACAGAACAAAAAAACATAAAAAATGTTTCCTACTATGGTAGTGGATGATGTCACAGAACTGAAAACGGCTAACATTCTTTCAAATATATTTATTTGTGTTTAACAGAACAAAAAATTATACTAGTCCTTTAACGTCAAGATTTGTGGACTCACCCTGGGCGTACAGAGAATCCTTGCCCTTCTTGTACTGGGTCACTTTATGGGGCTGATGCTTCTTGCATTTCTTGCAGTACGTCCTGCGGGTCTTCGGCACGTTCACCTGCAAATGCACGCACGTTATAAACGGATGTTACCCCTATAACACAGAATCTAAGCGTTCAGTACTGCGCCGTATAACACCAACAGGACTAGCTCTTATGCTAATCAGCGCTAGTACTGTCCAAACAAACAAAAAATACCAATGAATACAATATACAGCCATGATTACTAAAGCAACATATAACACACAATATCGTTGTCGTTTTGTTAACATGATCTCCCATTCAAGTAATGTGCGAACAAACAGAAACGTCTACATTAGGACTTGGGTCGCCTGCTAATAGATGAGGGGAAAAGTATATAATCTATTCCACAAACTACACCATACAACATTTTATGTTGTGTCAAGGCCATAAAGGTTTGAATTATAGAGTTTGTTGAGGTCCAGGTTATTCACAAATTGAGGATTAAAACAGATAACACAGAAATTCATCGGGACAGCATTACGCACCATGGTTGCCCTCGCGGCGCAGGAGCAAAGAGGAAGAGCAGACGTCACTCACTGCATTATTACCGGTTCGTGCGCCGCACGGGTTGCTAGCGTGCGATGCTGCCACCCAGTGGACGACATGCACAAGAAGATGGACAAAACTTGATTCATCATGTAAATGTTCGTGCTGGGGTTTTTTGTTGGTAGATCAATTGAGCACTAATAATGTAATGACATCTAGGTAAATTCTGTAAGGAAAGAAAATATCCCTGCATGTATTTAGGGATGCTTTTCTGTGATTTACAGCTAGTAATGAGTGTCTGATTTACAAACTGGGATTACAATAGCTTTAGGATTTTTAGATACGTTTGCTCAAACTTTTTCTCATTAGTCATTTATGGTTCTTTAATTATTGTATATAAAATGTAAAATTATTATTTTTAACACGTACTCAGTCCTATGATTAGGTTACATATAGTGCTCAAAATACTCTTGAGGTTAACTGATTTAAATTACATATTGAGATTTGTTTGGCAGTAATTTGGTTTGTGTTTTAAAAATATTTTTTGATTAATTTAAACGATTAATTAATTTAATGTTTCAAACGGTGTCGAAAAGCCAACAAACGTGCAACAGCGTGTGGGCGTGACGTCAGAGGCTGACGCTAGGTCAATGAACAACATACCCATTGGTGTCAAAAGGTCAACTGTATCTTTTATTTCCTGCATTGTAGCAAACGTCCAGTAACTTGTTATACCCAGTACTTAAAGGTATGTGCATATACAGAAGATGACTTAAAAAAATTAAAGGTGCTAAATATTAGTTGAGTGTGGCAGCTAACCCGTATATGAAAAAAAAAACGTGCGGATGGGGAACCGCGCAAGATTGAAGCGATCACAAAAAGCAGCAGTCATTGCCTGTTTAATTTGTTCCATGTTTTACAAGTATTTGCAAGCATTTTGATGTAACATTAATAAAACCTCATTCAGCATGACATTTTTAGTTTTTGTGTTGTGTGTAATTTATTCCCAAATTATTTTAGAATTGTTTGTTCTCTTTTAGAAATGGAAGTGTATTCTCCCTGTATTAGGACTAGGGGGCCAAACAGGAAAATCCTTTCCATAATTTGTTGACATCTGGCAGAATAAGCAAACCAAAGGTGAATATTGTTTTATTTTAATCTTAAAATTCTTTTAGTCTTTTATTTTCATCTTAAAAATCTTTTTGTCTTAATTGCTACAGACATAGACAACAGACATAGGCTACATAGTCTCTATCACAGAAACACCAGTACAAGTTATTTTTGATTGTGATAAGAACAGGAATGTTCCTTTACTGACTTGGAAGCAGAAAATGTCTGAGAACAGAATTAACAGGATGGAAACTTTATATGGATTAGAATGACAAGGTCTTTTTTTCTGATTGTTTGTATTTTGTGGGATTAAAATTGCTTTAAAAAGCATGTCGTTTTTATTTTAATTTCAGCAGAGTTTATAATTTAAGTGACATTGCTATTACATGTTGTTTAATTATTATGCTATTTAATGTTGTTGTTAATTGTACATTAAAAAGTTAGCATTTTTTATGATATTTGCTTCAATAGTAGTTTGTATCAGTTAAACAGACAATTCACCCAAAAATAAAAATTCCGTCAACATTTACTCACACTCGAGTTGTTCCAAATCTGTGTACATTTCTTTGTTCTGATGAACACAGAGAAAGATATTTGGAAGAATGCTTGCAACCAAACAGTTCTTGACCACCATTGACTACCATAGTAGGAAAAAATTACAACGGTAGTCAAAAGTGCCTCAGTCAGAACAGTTTGCTTTCCTACATTTTTCAAAATATCTTCTTTTGTGTTTAACAGATTAAAGAAATGTATAGAGCAATTTTTGTCAATGTAGTCAATGGTGGCCAGAACTGTTTGGTTGCAAGCATTCTTCCAAATATCTTTCTCTGTGTTCATCAGAACAAAGAAATGTATACAGATTTGGAACAACGTTAGGGTGAGTAAATGAAGACAAAATTTCAGTTTTTGGGTGAACTGTTCCTGTAATAAAGAGAATAAGCAGTTTGTCCCTTTCCTAATGGCTGGTTCTGCAAACATATTTCTGCTCAAATTTCTTTTTTCTTTATGCAAATTCTATAATGCGCCTGTCTCTTTAAATTGGAATAAGCGGCAGGTGTGTGTCTTGTCGTCTTCTCTCACTCAGCTGTTTGCAAATCATGACAGCTGTTGTATACACACATTAAAGATATCTCTCATTGAACCATTGTTTTTCCTTCTGACCTTTGTAATTACATGGTCCACCTCTCCGGTTCAGCCGTCTGCCTCCAGCTCCGCACAAACGTAACATATACTCATCCTCCTTTCCAATGCTGTGTCCTTACACCCCCCGCCCCCCCCCCCACACACATGCAACCTCTGCGCCCTCTTTACTGTGTGGCATCTTCCCAGCACAACTGCTGAGGCTATGACCTCCAGTACCTTAGCATCCCTGTGGTTGTTTTCTAAACCAATCTGTTCTTCATATCTGACTGTCCCCGAACACACACACAGTCACACACACATCCGCCCCCACTGTGCAGCTAAACGCCCCTTGACAATGAAAAATGTCGCCCACTTCTTCTTACACCTGCCATTTTCTCTATCTTTTTTCTTCTTTGGAATAGATGTATTTCTTCTAATTCACTCCCGCTTTCCTTTTCTTTCTGCCTTTTTGCTCACTCTTTTCCACCAAAGTGACATTTTGTGTTGGCACACTCTGTTTCTACCTCGTTTTTCCTCTATTTCTCTCACTCTCTCTATCGCTGCCGCCCCCCTTTGCATTCATCTACCACCCCCTCCCTTATTTCCCTCTCTCTCTTTCTTGCCTCTCCCTCTCTCCCACCCTCCCTCACTCTAAGGCACTGCAGTGAAGTCTGTTGATAGGATTGAGGCGTTTTTCTCCGCTCTGCGCTGAGAGAGAGAGAGACTGCAGCATGCTGCACTGCATTCACACTAGAGCACATGAGAATCTGCCCACAAAAGCACACGCGTGTCCGTTTGCTAACGCTGCAGCCGTCGGATTCACCGCAGCACAGATGTTTGAGCGTGTGAGCTCATTCAAAGAGGGTAACTTGTGTCTTAAGGTGTCTAAATCTGCCCCCACACACACACCCCCGGCATTCATGCACATCAGCGACTCCTCCCACTTATCCCCCCCATCCATCCAGGTCGACAGCAGGACGGTGTAGCGACTCGGCCGCAGCGCTGAAACTGGAGCTTCACCCTGACAGCTTTTGGTTTCCCTCTTGGACATTGTAGGATTATAACACTATTCTGGAAACGTCATCGAGGTCGAGAAGATTTATCTAGGAGACTGAACGCTTTGGTGTTTGTCTACGTGTGTGTTCCGGTTGTTTTTTTCAAAGCGTTGGACTGACGCACGGATACTGCAGCAGAACTGCAGGGGCCTGCACGCTAACCTGGAGGACATGAGGACCCAGCGGAACCCCCGCCCCTGAGCTCCAGACCCTGCTGCTTCTGCACATTCTGCTGAGGTGCTGCTCTCTCATTTGCTCTGGAGGTTTATTGGGGTGCGTGTGTATGTGTGTATATTTGTGGTGGAGGTGAATGCTTTTTTGTGCCGTCGCAGTGCTGTGTTGAGGATGCTGGAGTGATTGGGTTGGAAGGGCCTAGTCCGGTTTTTCTCTGCTTGTGTGCATGCGTGTGTATGTGATGGCTGATAAAAGATAGTGACCGAGCGTGCCAGTGTCGTAACCGTCTGCTGAATTGCCCTGTGCATGTGTGTGTGTGGTGTAGCTGAGCAGAGCTCTCGGAGGCCAATAGGATGCTGACAGCTCGTGATGGAGCTCGGGATGAAGCTCAGAAGCTGCACAGGAAATGGATGAAGCACCAGGCCTTCATGGCCGAACTCGCCCGCAACAAAGAATGGCTCGCCAAGATCGAACAGGTGAGTCACCAGAGCTGAAATGAAATAAGGGAAAGCAATTAATTTACAGGTGGGAGATACGAATACCAGCTGCTTTGCAGGTGACTCCATGATCAAACACGCTGGCAATTTTTTGCACATGACCACAGTTTCTTGTAAATGTACTGGGGTATGTAATGTATATGTAAACATATAGAAGACAGAGAATATGCTAGAATTGCTTCCTGTTCATGCTAAGTGAGCAGTGTTCATAGACCTTACTTACTGTACTGAAAAGTGTGGAAAAGAATATAGAGGCATGAGGGATTGCTAAAAAGAAACATGACAATATAAGATTCTGTTAAAATGAAGTGGAGGATTGATTCAAGAAGAGAATGGATTGATGACAGATTCACTATCGATTGAGAATGGATTCAGGCATGGTGGATGGGTCCACGTCACGACATAATCAGAATTGGTTGAATTATGGATTGGTTGCATGCAGGCAGGCTGTGGATTGGTTAACAACAGTTTCAGCATTGGTTAAGGATGAGTATAGGGCATTTAGCATTGGCCAAGGATGAGGACAAATGTGACTGGGCGAGAGAATGTTTGAGAGGTTTTTGGAGACATTTGTCATTGGGTTAGGATTGCGTTTAGCACAGATTCAGGACATAGTGAACGATGGGTTTAGGACACATTCGGAATGGGTTAAAAGTATACATAATTATTTGATTAACCATTCAAAACTTGTATATGACTCTTTTGTGAAACACAAAAGATATTTTCAAAAATGTCAATGAAATGAAATACAATGAAAGTCAATGGGGTCCAAAGTTGTATTTTTCTTTTGTGTTCTGCTGAAGAAAGGGTTGAAATGACATGAGGGTGAGTAAATGATGAAAGAAATTTCATCTTTGGGTGAACTGTTCCTTTAATGATGTTCTCATTCAAGAGCTGAATATGATCTTGTTAGTGTAAAAGAAGACAGGAAAAAAGCTTTAGTAATAAAAATGTCAGTGATGGTGGAGTAAAGAGGCATGTGAGAAATGAAGAAGATTCACAGAGCAGTATGATCCCACAGTGCTCTGCTCACATCCGCATGTATGTTCGCATCTTATTTTGAATGTCATTATCCAGTAAGTATAATATTTGATGTGTATATAACATGTTTTATGATGCCATACAATACAATATTTGATCCCAAGTGACCTGTTTTGATCCAGCAAATGCTGTCCTAATAAATTGCTTATTGTGACCTGAGACGTCACAGGACGTTCAGGTGCACGTGATATATGATGTCAGTATCTTGTGTGACATTAATATGATTAGCATGTTAATAAGTCTGATTCTGTAATAGGCATTCAGTGGGTTTCTGCTGGTGGTGCAGCACATAAGATGACAAAGAATTGTGTGACATGAGGCATTATGTGTTGCTGCGTGACTACACAGCTACTGACAGTGACATCATTCTCCTTTCATGCCGGCAATTGGTGTAAACTTGCCGAATTGCCTGAATGATATGTACTTAATATTGTGTCAAATTGTCACAAAAGCACCATTAAACATACACACACACATGCAGTTCAGCTAGAAGAGGGAAACAATGGAATTATATACGTAATAAAAATGTGATATAATAAAAGCCTTTACACAAGTACATATGTTTGTTTATTGATGATATTAAACACTATGGATAGAGATGCTAGAATGTGGTAGCGTTAGTCAGGACAGGTGTGTCACGTGTGTTTGGTTTAGATTGCGGTTACGTGCTGATGTTTAAGTCACTGTTGAGCTGTGATCATTCAGTCTGCGTACGTGTGGTGGATTCAAGCAGGTTTATTCGATGTTGTGGGCCTTCTGTTTCTTCTCATGTTTCTTGTTTCGATGTTTCATTTCGTGTGGTACAACAATTGCAGTGTGATTGTATTCACAGTTCACAGAGGAATAAAACCTTTAAAATGCAGACTTCCCTGCCTTTGTGCTGACTGTACTTTTGCACAATAACAATTAAGCTTATGTTTCTGATTTTAAATGTCAGTCTTGTTTTTCTAAAATGTATGTGTTGGAGCTTGCCTGGAGGTGCTCCTCTAACAGGAATTATGAAAGTCAACAGGCAGTTTTTAGGCAGTAATCTGTCTGGGTTATGACCTGATAATTCTTCTCATGACAACAGAGAATATGTCCTCTTATCAGTGTTCTTTGTAATGTATGGGACAAACATTTTGTGTTGAGAAAGGATGTCTTGGTATGCCATTTCCACCACTGGTTATAATGAATGTCATGTGGTGCATACAATCTGTAAATGCCAGTGAGAATCAGCATCTTCTCGGGTACTTTACTACTGTACAGTATGTACATGTGATTGTCATGGATCTCCAGGGCTTTTGGGAAACTGTGGTTTCTAGTACAACAATGCATTTTCAAGGCATTGAGCAATTCCAATGGACCATATCAAACATGCCCACCAATCTCATGAGTGAAATAGCTCTTTATTCTCTGGATGTTGTTGTGAATTAGGTTCCAGGCTCAATAGCAGGTGCATTGGGAAACGTATGTAGGTCTACGTATGTAAAATATTCTGTGTTACTGCCTAGATTGTTTTCGGACTCAGCTAGTGAAGTCAAAGTTGAATGCCTGTGTGTATTGTGTGTTGACTTTGAATTGTCAGACGGCTGTCCGTTCAGTCTGGTTTGATAGAGTCTTATTCAGCTTTCTCTGCAATCTGCTAACATGCTTCCTTTTCTCTCTCTGATCTTCAGGGTTTTGTTTCAGACATGCAGATTCTCTATCAGAAAGGTTTTTTTGCAGGTCATTTTAGAATTTCGAGTTTTTGCATTTTACGTTTAAGAATTCTAGATGTGTCTGTTTTTCACAATGAACACTTACACACTGCAAGGTTTTATGAGTGACACGTTTAAATGCAGAAGTAAAGCCACTAAATTATTTTCTTCAGTTTTATTCCGTATTATTACAGTTTGTTTACTCATGAAATTGCAGTGATCTCCACATACAGTATAGCGATGGTTTGTCCCTACTAGGGTGCAAACCAGAAACATGAATGTCAACATTTTCTGACATTTGCTATACTATTACAAGCTAGTTTGACCACAGTAGGCCTACTGTTAGGAGGTGCATTTATGACCTGCTCCATCAGTTTGAGTTTTATAAGTTTTAACCTAACCTTTTACATTATGCATTCAATTTTATTGTTATATAAAATTTCCAAATCCAACGCGATTTTAAATTATTACCATTCATTCTTGTTGAGTTAAAAGATTTCAAACAATTTATAGATATTATTTGACAGAATTAAAATATTAATTGGAACATAAATAAACGTTTAAGACATAAATTACAGGTGTAAAAATATAAAAAAACATTGTATTTAATATACAGCATATTTAATAATCATGTTTTGCATGTTAACCATATGCTCTTCTTCAGTAGTTGAAACACTGATCAGGTGATTACGTGGTCAAAGTTTTTGACCAGAATTCTGAGTTAATTTTTTCATGTTAACTACCAATCTGATGTAGTTGAAACGCTATTTGGGTGATTACATGACAGATGTCCCATTTTGGTTTGTTGTATTTGTTTTATATACAAAATCTTTTGTCTGGCACTTTACAGTTAACGTCTATAAATGTGACGTCTTCTGTTTATGTTTTAAGAGCTGATGCTTGAAACACTGCACGCTCTATCAAATGTAATGCTGGTAAGAGCAGACTTACGTCTTGTCCTTTGATTTGCTTGCACTGCACTTGAAGAGAGACACGTCTGTGATGCGCTTGTAAATTTTCTACTCACGACTTGATATTCACTTCGATTTTGTACTGTACATACAGTGCGGATTTAATGTACATTTAGTTTCAAAATAACACGCCTCTTACAAATAATCATATTAATAAATAATTAAAATCATATTTATTAAATAATATAAATCACATTTATAAATAACATTAATAAATAAAATAATCATAAATAAACTTTGTACATACAGAAATATTGCTGCAGTGTGTATGTGGCCGATTATTCACACAATTCTAGAGATTCGGGATCTCTTTTATATTTATATAAGAAGCTCCAAAGTTACCAAAGCGAGCCTTAGAGAGCAAGTCAAGGTTATGTCCAAATACTTTTAACACATTAGACTGTTGAGTTGGTTTCTAAAGGTTAGTCTTGCATAAAGCACATAAATATAAGATACTCATTGTAACAGACAAAATTATTTATTTATTTATATATACATGTATATATATTTTAAACATTAATCTAACTAATCTGTCACAAAACACACAAGTAGGAAACATAAAACAATTAAATAAATAAAAAATAATTGTTAATATTTGTTAAGTGAGATTTTAGAGGACTTGAGCACAAGTCTCCACTTAAATTGTACGTCCCCTCTTATTTAAAGTGTACCATTTTTCATTCTTTGAAGCCCAGAACTGGACTAAGATGGCTGCCAGTATTTTATGAATGTGATTTCTGTAGCCCTGAGAGCAATTACACCATCACACACAAACACGCTCACGCATAGATAGTGGTACGTATCCACGGAAATGTGAGTTAATGAGGCTGTAACCTGAGAAACAGCATAAGCGGTGACATTGAGTCCAACTGTGATTGAAGAACTCTTCGTCCTTTTGGAAGGGTTACATCCCTACCCCCTCCCCCACTTCCAGACTCACTCAGCAGCACAGCATCCTCGATGACAGACAGATGGCTGGACCAATCACAGGACACAATGGTGTCCTCAGAGCTGACCTTGCTTCCTAGTTCTAGAAACCGAGGGCCATACCGGTTACAGGAACACATGACGAAACATAACATGAATAGAATTCCTTTCTATCTGTCGCTGCTTCTTTATTCTTTCAAATCCATCAGTTTCTCTCTCTTTTTATTTTTCCATCTCCTTTCCCAGCTTATTTCATCTCTGACTGTCTTTGTTTCGACTTGTCTCTTTCTTTGTGTTTTTCTGTCTTTTTCTCTCTTGTCTCACGGTTTCTCTCTCTTTCTTACACACACACTTTTTCTCTCTGCAGTACGGGGGGAGCAGGCGACTTGTGCCAAAAGGAGAAATGCTGCACTGCATTATGAAACACAAACGCACACGTATATGGACACACGTGTGCACACACACACAGCTCTCTAAAAGAGAGAGATTATCTTAGACTGTTAAAGATAATACATGTAACATGTACATGTTTTTTTGCACTGTGTAAAGGTTCATTCTCCTCTGCAGAGAGAGAGAGAGAGAGAGAGAGAGAGAGAGGGGGAGAGTGTTTGTGCCCTATTTTAGGAGGCTGGACTTTAGCCATAGCTGTGAAGAGACAGATACTCTCATTACTTTGATCTCTCTCCATCATACACACACACTCACATTGAAAGCGTACAGTGGTGAGGGTCAGAGACAGTCAGAGGGTTATGTTACATTTGTGTGTGTGTCCTGTGTGAGTCAGTTTGTGGGCACCAAATGTGTGAAATTTCCTACCGTGAGTGGAATTGCGTAAAGGTATAGTTCACCCAAAAATGAACATTCTTTTGTCATTTACTCACCATCATGTCATTCCAAACCTGTATAACTTTCTTCTGCAAAACACAAAAGGAGATATTTGGAAGAAGGTTTGTAACCAAACCCCATTGACTTTCACTGTTTGGACACAAAACTCGAAATATCTTCTTTCATGTTCCAAGGAAGAAAGAGTCATATACAGGTTCTGAATGACATATTTAATAAATATATTAGGGTTTCTGTTAGGACTTAATTTAGGGGTTGAGAGAAATCAAAGTCTTCATCATAATTAAAAAACAAATGTCTATGTGTGTGTATGTGTAGGAGGGCGAGGAGCTGATTCAGGAACAGCCCGAGTTACGTTCAGTGGTGCAGATAAAGTTGAAAGAAATCAGAGAGTGCTGGTCTCACCTAGAAAACACCACTAAGGTCAAGGCCCGGCAGCTGTTTGAAACCCAAAATCACCGTACTAGTGACGTACCCGTCAACAGCCTCAGTGACCTGGACCAGCATCTCACCATCATACAGGACCAGCCACCCACACTGAGCTCCGCCCACACCACTCAACCCACCCTTCTACAGCCCCGCCCCACTTTTAGCCAGCAGCTGCAGAGGATTCAAGTGAGTGTCTAAACCAGCAACATCCAATAAAAATATGTCTCGATCGGTAATGCACATTGAAATCTCAAGAAAATGTTTTTGTAATTTCTCTCATCTTTTCTCAGTCGATGGAAGCCAAGATGCAGCTTTATCACGGTGTTGGGGAAGTGAGAGGCGGAGCTGATCAGCGAAGACTGGAGGGGGAGGAGCCAAGAGGCATAGCGGAGACACGAATCGTGCGTCTCATTGAGCCTTTGAAGGAAAGAAGGCGTATCCTTCTGGCTTCGAAAGAAATGCACCAGGTCACCCAGGACCTGGAGGATGAGATTGTGAGTGTCTCTCTCCTTTTCAGTTTGTTGCAATCATAGGCTATTCTTATTCTTTATAGTTTAGTTAGTGTCTTTAGCACAAGGTAAAGTTTCATAGATATAGCGTGGTGTTCTTAAAGACATCACTTACACAAAATAAAGTGTGTCAACGTTAACTCACCCAATATCTAAAGAACTGAACTGCAACTAGCAACACCTTTTCAACAAAATCGAACTTTTATATTTATCTGTACCTTTTTCTTGTTTTATCATCCGTAGATATGGATTCAGGAGCGGTTGCATCTGGCCTCATCTTCGGAATATGGCACCAATCTCCAGAGTGTCCAGCTGTTAATAAAAAGCCATGAGGTGGGAATCCTTTTCTGAACCCTACTAGGACAGGATTTTGGAAAATTCACTGAATTACAGGAATAATCTGTGTCCCAACCGGCTATAAATGATTATTGTAGTATTTGAGCAATTCAAGCCCCTCTCAGACAAAAATAGGTTAATATGATTAACTGGAATCAATTTACAGCCCTGATAAGAATACTAATACCATGAGAAGTAAAAGGGGCAGGTGCAAGGAGTCTGTGGTCCGTGTTATAAACCACCTTAAATGGTCCCAACCTGTGCTGGGAAAATGGTGGTTTTCATGGATGATGATAAATTCTGAGACACAGGAGCCATGAGGTCATCATCTTACTGTTCACCAGACCTTAGGGAACATCTTGATCTGATGTAACTGACCTCATCAAATGATGCAAGAGGATGTTTCATTCCTTAACTGTGATGCTATTAAAGTTATGAAAGAGCAATTGGATGAGCATCTGTGAATTGATTTATTTCCATGTTTTAATTTAGGCCCTGTCAGTCAATCACTCTCGATCTCAAAGACAAATCTGTTCAACTGAATATCATCTGAAATGTATTAATTATGAATTACCTGTCATCTTAATTATTTGACCTTGAGCTAGTGGATTTGCTTCTGATTTCTGAGATTAATGTTGATTGTCTGGACCGGATATTTGACTGTGTTTATTTGGTCGTCAGGCTTTGCAGATAGAAATGCTGGCTCGGAGAGGGCGGCTGGAAGAAGTGCTGGACAGGGCGGAGGTTGTCGCTGCTTTGCAAACCCCAGAGGTGGAGATTGTGCGGGAGGGGGCAGGGCACGTGAGGCAGCTGTGGGAGGTGCTACAGGTACAGATGGAACGTCGCTCAGTGATGCTGGAGGCTGTAAGCCACGCCCAGCAGTACTATACCCAGGCAGCAAAGGCGGAGTCTTGGCTCAGTGGACAGAAACTTCAGGTTCTCAATGAGGAAAAAGGAAACGTATGTACTGTATCTTATAATTGCAGCATTATTCAGAAGTGTTATTATCATTTACAATATAAGATAACTGGGTTTAGAATGACACTGGGTTAACAATTTCTCCCTCTCCTCTCTGTCTGCAGGATGAAGCGAGTACTCTGAAACTACTAAAGGAGCAACTGGCTTTAGACCAGACAGTGGAGAATTATGCTGAAACCGTGAGCTCACTGTCCCAGCTGTGCCGTCGTATGCTTGAGCTGGGACATCCCGACAGGTAAATACAGACACATAAATGTGTATCAGTTACAGACAATAATTTATGGCGTTTTATTGGTCACTAGGTTTCAATGTCTTTCGCGTCACTGGGTGTTTCTCGTTGTGTCTCTCAGTGAGCAGATCACCAAACAGCAGGCTCATATAGACCGGCTCTAAGTGTCTCTGAAAGATCTGGTTGAGCAGAGAAAGACAAAGCTGGAGCAGCAGTACTGGCTGTATCAGCTGAAGCGAGAGGTGGAGGCGCTGGAAAAATGGATCACTGAGAGAGAGTCTGTGGCAAGCTCCACTGAGCTCGGAGAGAACCTGGAGCATGTCACGGTATCACACACACAACACAATGTCAAGTGTTTTATCTGTTTACCTAATTCGTGCCAGTTTTTTAGTAAAATAAATAATTATCTATGTAATCTTTTATCAAAATGTAATCGATTGCTTTACATAATATAAATAATGTCAACCAATAGCCAAATAGCTATATATGCTACTGTTGTGACTGTTGTAACAGTATATAGTGTAGGCTATACAGTATATACTGTTAACTTGTGTACTTGTATTATCTCAAATGTTTCCAAAAATGTTTAAATCTAGAGAGATTAGTAATTTTATTCTGTGTAATGTCCCCACGCCCAATTTTCATGATCTTTTATTTCCCAATAAATATATTCAAAGTAATTGATCAGAAAGTCTATCACAATAAAAAATTTAATGGGTTGCGAATGTTGAAGTTAAGTTCATGTTACTCCTTTGTAAACTTTGGAGCCCTGTAGCCCCTGACTCAAAATTTTAGGAGCGCAAGCAGAAAATTTAGTGGCACACCTTAAATCAGCCTGCAATGCAATTATTCACATTTCCCCTCAAAATAACTGTATTACTGATAATGACAAATACTTGATAACAGGAGATTTGGTTCTGCTTATTTAAAAAGAGGCAGAGCCTACAGAGAAGCTTTGTTATTGATTGGTGCTAAATAGAAAGACTGTTTAAACTCTGAATCCACCAGACCAAGTTAGAAATCTCAATTCAGATGAAACCAACAGAAATTGTGCATGTCAAAAAAGTATATATTTTATTGTTTAGAGTTTTACACATTAAAGCAAAATGAAAGGTCTCGATTGTATTAGCTTTCCTGTGGCTCAGTGGTTAGAGCATGGCGCTAGCAACGCCAAGGTCATGGGTTCGATCCCAGCGGATTGGCACATAGTCAGAAACAAGTACAGTGCAATCGTCTGCCAAATGCATAAATGTAAATGTATTAAGGACACTTAAATGTAAATATAACGTCAAATAATACTTGACAAGAGCATTCGTCTGTCGTTCGAACTCCTTCGCGGTTAGTTTCGTTTTAAACATCTCAAATATTAAAAAATCCAACACAGCGAATTATAGTAATGCGCTCTACCGACAGATTCGGTGGAGGGCCGATGCGGACCTAAAAATGCCAGGGCCGATTTTTCTTCCTAGTCCCTCCCTGACTGTTACTGACTGCCTGGGCATATGAACATTAACGTTCACACTAAAGCCTACATCACATGATAATGTTATGACGCGTATTTTCCATTATTATCAATTATCATCTGGTATTTGTCTGTTGTAATCGACATCGGGATATTTGCGAGACATCGGCGATATACGATAACATCGTCACATCGCCCAGCCCTAATGCGCTCACGTTGTGTGTGTGTAAACTTGTCAATGACGACCTGAACTGTGCGCAGAAAACATCAGTGACGCCTGACTCGTCTTTCCACATAAAATAACAACTAGAAAAAATTCCAAATTTGCAGGTCGCACATGACCTGTCTCGAAAACTGATCGCAAAATGCAACCATTTGGTCGCAGTCTGGAATCCTGCTCCTGCAGTCTTTAAAAATGTATTTTCTTTGCTCTATGGTGCTTCCAGGCTCTACAGGAGAGCTTTACTCGGTTCTCGTCTGAGACACGTTCAGTGGGCCAGAAACAGATGGATTCCGTCAACAAAATGGTGAATGAGATGATTGACTGCAGTCATTCTGATGCCGCCACCATCGCAGAATGGAAGGACGGACTGAACGAGTCCTGGGCGGATCTTCTGGAGCTCATGGAGACCAGAGCACAGATGCTTGCTGCCTCCTTCCAGCTGCATAAGTTTTTTACTGATTGTCAGGAGGTACATGAAGAAACAAACATGAAAACATTCACAGTTCCATATACACACATACAAAATAAGCAGGTCGACTGCATTCATCGGACCCAGGAAAAAATGTACGGTAATAGAAAAAAAACACAAAACAAGACAACTACACACACAAAAAACAGCTGCTGTATTAATATAAAGCAGTGAAAATAGATGTTTGCTTTAAACTCAGGGACAGTTCTAATAATAACAGATGGGCTTTCTTTAAGGAGGTAAATGCTTAAACATCTGTGCTCAGCTGTTACGCATGTGCGTGTTCCCGTGTTTTGTAGGTGTTGGTCCAAATTGAAGGAAAGATGAGGCAGCTGCCGGAGGTGAGGTCATGTCAAGTGAGCTCGGCCAACCCTGGCACACTTCAGAGACTCCTGCACTCCTTTGAGCACTCCCTGCAGCTGCTGGTCTCCCAGGTAACACACACACGTCAGCACCTGTTCTGACCAGGTGCGACAGCTACGATAAATAAGTGTTTAGACTGGTTCATCCTCCCAACCCAGCAAGGGGAAGTTCCCATTTCTACTCAAATGCATTATAACTCTTACAACTGTTACAACTATCACACAGGGCTGAATACTCACACCAGTGTGAATAACATTCTGTGTCTAAAATATTAACTGAACAGGGTACTGTAGCTGGGGTTATTTGTATTTTAAGATTAAAATAAGATCTAGGCTGGTGACTATATGGTCGTTCCTTGAAGAGGGTATTTAGAGTATCACCATTGTGTCATGGGGTTTGTCACTGTCACTGTTTGATCACCATATCTTTTTCTATAGAAACGGGAGGTTTACGTGTGACTTGAGTCTGATAGATTTTATTGTTACCTTTATTTGCTGGTTGGATGGAGGCAAGTGGGGTCTAGGTTGGGGAAGGGACATTTTTGTTGTGCATAGCAATTTATTTAGACATATATTTCTAGGAAGAAAATTATGGTCATTTTAAATACATGAACTTGCTAAAAGTTAATTCTGTAACACATTATGGTTGTATTTGTTAACATTAGGTCATGCATTAGCTAAAATTATACAAAAACAATATTTCTACAGCATATCTTAGTTCATTATTTTCATCATTTACTAATCATTTTTTTAATCAAAAGTGGTCACTGTTAACATTAATGGACCGTTATAATTAAATTAACAAAGATTAATAAATGTAAAAAAATGTAGCATGTAGATGCCCTCAATACTAAAAAGCAGTTACTTACAGTCATAAAATAAAAAAATATTAGGGCTGTCAAACGATTAATCACATCCAGAATAAAAGTTTTTGTTACATAATATATGTCTGTGTATTTATTTTGTATTTATAAACACATACATGTATACATATTTAGGAAATATTTACATGTATTTATTTTAGGGTTGGTCAAGTTAATGCGTTATTATCGCGTTAACCATTCATTAATTAACGCCAACAATTATTTTATCATGCCTTAACGCAGTTTTTTAAGTATTATTTTATTTCGAAAGTAGGCTACATTGCTCACTAGCTCTGAAACGTACAGACAAACCATGGGTCACAGAAGGGGTGGGATGTTGATCGGTACTGGCTTGGGATGGGCTTCACCACGCATCTCAACCAAATGATAGCATGGGTTGGCCGAAGCTCCAATAGCGTGCACATGAACTAGGAATGCCAGAACTGAATGGAAAAGGTACCGAACTCTTACATGGACATTTTGTTTGAAATATCTTCCAGACGGCGGAGTTGATAGAACAGACCACCCCATTTCGTCTCCCCTCCTTCAGCCAGGCGCTTATCTATCAGTGCCCTCGCCCCACAAAGACGTAATATGCGCGGGTGCAAAAGGCTTATTTAATGCTATTGATGATAAAGTGGAAGGAAATCAATAGCCTGCAGAATACAAAAATAAAGCAGCAACGATAACGAATTGTGTTGCGTGTAGGCCTATTGTATGCAGTGTGAGGCTAATGCAGAAAACATGTTGTCTGAAACGGACAAATAAACACAAAATTACGTCTAAATTCCCATATTAGCAAGGGTCCAAGTAAAAGTAGTCCGTTTTATGAACGTTAATAGCTTGGAAACAAAACGGACGCGTTTACAGTGTATTAGATGCGTATATCTGTATGGAGCGCTCTTAAACGGGCTGCAGCATAATAAAGATCTTTGTTTATAATGTTCATCAAACAACAAAGGACGGGCCTAAAACACTCACTCATATTAAAGGAATTGTGTTCTCCTTAAATGAATTGTTAAGATAAAGAAAAAGGAAAGTACAATAATTTAGTTGTTAAAGATGTGCTTTAAATACACTTTAAACACAGTACACTTTACACTTTGTGTTGAAAGAGAGTTTATGTATAAGCAATAAAATCAATAATCATTATAACTTGTTTTTCTATATCAAACTAGACAGAACGTTAATGCCCTGGCAGTGGCAGATAGCTTTGGTTTTATATTTATATATGTTTGAGTTGAAATTTAAATATTTTAATTTAAAATTGTTAATGCTATGTAAAGGAAATACTGTTGTAGAAAAGCACATTATTTGTTTAAAGTGTTTGCAAACCAAATCTTATTGCACTTTTGTTCATATAGCAGTACCTTATAAAATGAAATATCACAATACACTACTTTTGAATTCATTATAGAATCTTACTCTTAACAATGCGATTAATCGCGATTAATCACAGAAACAAATTTAATCGTTGCCCAGCACTAATTTATTTATATTTACCAATAATTTATTTAAATTATATATTACTTTTTATATTTTTCTTAAATATATACAGTACATGTATGTGTATGTTTTTATAAATACAGAATTAATGCACAGTACACAGACATTTAAGCAAAGAGAGAAAGGTTAATAGTATGACACAACGACTCTATCGCTTTCCCTCTTCAGGTACGTCAGCTGCAAGAAAACGCAGCTCAGCTGCGAGCCATTTACGCCGGAGAGAAGGCAGATGCCATTCTGAGCCGTGAGCAGGAAGTGATGCAGGCCTGGAAAGAGCTCCTCGTTGCGTGCGAGGGCAGTCGCGTACAGATCACCACAGTTACCGATAAGATCCAGTTCTTTGCCATGGTGCGGGAACTGAGCATGTGGATGGATGGAATCATGGGACAGATCGGCACGGCTGACAGCGCAAGGTACCAGATAAATTATAGAACATTAGCTCTGAATGTACAGTTGAATTTTAGACAGGAGTCAAGTGTGCATGGTTAATGTGTGCGCGTGTGTGTCTGGTTTGTATCTGGGCATGGGTTGTGGCGCTGGGTGGGTCGCTGCGTGTGTGTCAGGGACATCTCTATGCTGGAGGGGATGATGTCGCAGCATCAGAGCCTGAAAATTAAGATGGACAACAAGAGCAAGAACTTTGTGCATTGCGTGGAGATGGGAAAGATGCTTCTCGCAGCCCGCAACCCTGCGGCTGAAGAGGTACACAAATGCTTGAACCTGAGTTCTTATAATTTGAATGTAATTTTTCCTATTTTTTATTTTGTCTCAGTACGAGTATGTTTTTTCAGTGTTTTATTGTTTGTGTTTATAAGTTAAATTTTTACTTAATTTTTACACTATGGCTGCATTTTTCTGCATTTTCTTGCATTTAACATTTTAAGTCAGTTGGAAATGATTAAAGTAATTTCAGGGAAAACATATGAATACAATATATCGACAGGATCTATCAAATATATTGTCGCAAGGCTGAAAATATGGAGTCTTTTTTAGTAATATGGCCTAGCTTAAAGTGATAGTTCACCCAAAAATTCTGTCATCATTTACTCAAACGCTTTCACAGAACACAAACAAAGATATTTTGAAGAAAGTTGGTAACCGAACAGTGCCGGCACTCACTTCTGTTGTATGGACACAAAACCAATGCGTGTGATTGATTGTCGGTTAACAACATTCTTCAAAATATCTTCTTCTGTGTTCTGTAAAAGAGAAAGAAAGTCATACAGGTTTGAAATGACAAGAGAGTGAGTAAATGATGACAGAATTTTCATTTTTGGGTGAACTATTACTTAAAAGATTGCATCATTTATAAATGACTTCAATGTCCTTCTCACTCCATCCAGGTAAAGGAGAAGCTGGACTATGTGATAGCAAAGCAGAAAGAGTTAAATGACCGATGGGAGCAGCACTGGGAAAAGCTTCAACTGGGTCAGTGATCATAACGTTGCTGTGATGTTCTTGTCATGTTATAATTGCCAGTCTACAGTCTTGATAGCTTAATCTTAGTCGTCTTTGTTTGCTGCACCAGAGATATAAATATGGCATAAATATGTGACCCTGCCTGTGAAAACCAAGCTGAAGTCATTTTTTTTGTGATTACCTTTTTTCTACATAAAATCACCCAACATAATGTAAAGAATACTTTAATATGAACTAAGTAAAGCCAAGTCAAAGATTGAAATTATAGTGAAATGACATTCTATAATGAATTTTTGTGCTTCTAATCTTAGCCTGGATTTCACAGAAAGGATCATATATATCTTACTCACCATAAAATTGTATTTGGATGATATTTGTCTTTAAGAATTATTTTTTTACATGTCCATTAGTGACAAAACAATGTAAAGAAAAATGAATCTCATTGATCTGATTGGCTCATGTGACCTACATCAACATCATTCTTACTATTTGATTTAATACATTTTTATAATTCCAAGTTTTTTGTGCCTTACAGCCCAACAGAGGCTACAGTCTACCCAGCCGGGATTGGCTGAGCAGTCCTGGCTCACAATCAAGGAGCCAATCACTCCAACCACTCGTGAGGCAGGGGGCGGGACTGACGAGGTAGAGGAGCTGATTCGCAGGCACGAAGCATTCCGCAAGGCCGCGGCCACATGGAAGGACCATTTCAGCTCATTGCGACAGGTCGCTGTGAAAACAAAGACTAACATTAATAAAAATACACAACTATCTTTATTTATGTATTTTTATATGTATTTTCTCCAGGCAGAAAAGTTGAAGGAGGAACAGAACAAGCCTGCCACCTCCTCACTCCTCAGCAGGCAGATGTTTCCTCTCTCCTGCCTTGTGCCCAGCTCCTCATCCTCTTCTTCGTCCTCCTCTCTCTTCCGTAACCCTCTTCAGGACTCGCTTCTGGAGTCCAAGCCCGGGCCGGACCTCATACACTCCATTGAACACACAATGGCGCACGCGCTTACCCAGCGACTTGGGTCCACCCTGAACCCCTACTCACCCGTCATGAATGGCTCACCTTACCACGGGCTCAACCAGCCATCAGGGCTCGTAGGGGAGGGTCTTTCCTACCATGGGCTAAAACAACAGGGTGTTTCGGTATTGGATAATTCGAGCTATCCCGGGTTAAACCAACAAGTTGGTGTCTTGGGGGTCAACAGCTCAAGCTACACTGGATTAAACCAACAGGGTGCTTTAGGAGACGACAACTCCGGCTACCACAGCCTGAACCATTTAGGGGCTGTGGGGGTGGTAGAACCCAAAATGGGATATGCTTGGCAGCAACTGAATGCTGACTGCCGTCAGCCCAAAATCAACCACATTCACAAGGCCGTTCCACCTTTACTGGAGGCGCACCGAGCTCAGCTCGCCTGTGGAGGAGCAAACATGCCGGCTCCCCCTATGGGCATGGACCCCTCGCTAGAGATGATCCACAGCCGTTTACAGAGGGACCCCCGTGGTAGCCGGTCCGACCCGCAGATGGATCACATGAGGCGGGAGAGAGAGTACCGCCTTGGCCGACAGACCTCCAGCGAGCAAGAGATCCAGGCGCGACTCAATGAGCTCCCGCTTATAGTTAGACAAGAACGATACCGTCGGAGAATGGAGAGACAGTCGTCTAGCGAGCAGGAGGGAAGCGGGAGGCAAAGAGTACAAAAACATGACTCCAGCGATGCAGATTCTGGGAGAGAGCCGTCCGACAAGAAACCATCCGGGTGAGTCAAGTCATGTTTATTTGTAAAGGGGTTTTTACAACACATATTTCTTCAAGTGAGCTTTACAGAAATGTCTCTGTTTTAATAAGGCTACCCTACTATGGCAACAGATGACCGACTGTATGATAATATAGTGAATATACAAAATGATCCCTGAAATTAACCTTAGAAAACCTCGCTTCAGAGAATTATAATGTATGTTTGAAGTATACATGAATATTGATACATATGTCCTCATTTAGATAGCTAGATAAATGTGTGTGTGTGTGTGTGTGCGTTCATGTTTGTATATCCCGGTGGGGACCTAAACCTGAATACACACCAACACATGGGGACTCGTGTTACCGTGGGGACCAAAATTGAGGTCCCCAGGGGCAAAAAAGCTAATAAATTGTACAGAACAATATTTTTTACAAATCTAAAAATGCAAAAAGTGTTCTATGATCTTTAGGTTTAGGGATAGGCTTAGGGGATAGAATATACAGTTTGTACAGTATAAAAACATTACGCCTATGGACTGTCCCCACGGGGATAGTCAACCAAAGCCTGTGCCTGTGCGTGTGTTTGTGTGTGTGTGTGTGGCTTTTAGTTTTGGGGGCAAAGTCGCCGCCCCCTATAAATTAGCTAAATCTGACAAAACCTTATTTTTCAGGAGATCCAGACAGGGACATTCTTGATAGGAAATACATTACAATATTCTTTGATTAATAAATATTAGCTGTTTTTAGCGGTGGGATTTACATTTTGATATGTAGGTAAATTGTACATCTGCTTGTGTGTCTAACTTGGTTTGCTTTCTGATCTTTTTTTTTTAGGGAGAAGCGTTCCACTATGGCTGAGATAGTTGAACAAGTTCAGGAGAGAGAAGCTTGAAATGTATGTGTCATGTATTTGTATTAGATTTCCTATTTATGATAGTTTTGTTTCACATCATCTTACCCCTTATATAATTTACATCCATGCATGTGGCTGATGCTTTTTCCCAAAGCGACAGTGCACTATGTTTGTATTATACTGAACCCATGACAATGTTAATCATCTAAACAATTATTTACAGTTTGGTTTGACACTGTTCATTTTTTAGACAGTATTTGCAGAAAAGCAATTCACACACCTTCAACCTAAGGATTTAGTTTTTATCCTGTTTGTTTTTGTACTAAAAGCATTTACATCCTTGTTACACATATATATGACTATATAATATATGTCAGGAACAGTGTCTCTAGAGTATCATGGTTTGGTGTGTTGCTCAAGGGCACAATGGTGAGAGAGCAGAGTTGTGATCTCAGCTCTCTACCTTATAAGTCATCCTCAATAGTTAAAGACTGAACATTTTGGTCAGAGACTCAATCAGATCCTGTATTACATTTTTTTTGTCAAGTACAATTGATTTTTTGAGGATTTTACATTGCAGAGTTGTGGCATAAAACCAGTTAACTTGTTTAGTTTTGAATGACGACAAAAAAGAGGACATGATGTTATAGACGGTTTCATCGAACACACACACCCAAAGTAAACTTCAGGTCTGTGTTTGTTGATTGGTCTGGCTAGTGGCTAATAATATAACTATTTGTATTTTACTTAAATTATATTACTTAATTATATTAATATTGTATAGCATAATAATTGTATTAAATAAACAATTTGTTGAGTTTTATTGTATATTAATTTTATTAAATAAACAGTTTGTGGAATGGGTCGTGTAACTTTGTCGCATTTAAGTTTAGTCAAGTTACAGTTCTTCTGCTGGTAACCCAAAATGATACTGGCTAGTCATACTTTTAACTTGCTAGCTAATGTAATTTACTTGTTATTTCGTTTGCTTGTTTTCAGAAATAATCTACAGTGACTCTATTCTTTGCAGATGTGTACCGGAAGTTAAGTTTGGGCCACAAAAGCGTGCATGCGCAGTAACATGTTTATGTTGTTGCTTTGAAACCGTCTATACATATTATTATTATTATTATTATTATTAATAAGCGTTTTTATGAAGCACATCTCCACCCACATGAAAAATGTCTATAATGCATAACAAAACCTTATCCACCTATCCACCTTATCTCCTAGAGAATTAGCCCCAGACTTTACATTAAAACAACTAAAAATATTTTTCTTCACTAAATAATTTATGTAAGTGCTTTAACAAAAACACAAGCTTCACATTTTTGCTGTTCAACCCTCCAGAATGCCATTAGCCACTTTAAGTGCATTATTGTACACACACTTTCCTTTTTTACATTATTCTCTGAGGCAACTGACTTGTGAAATGTCTTTTTTTAGGCAAGAGGGGAGATGTACCGGCCCTCCAGCAGCCTCTCTGCACCAGTGGGCCGCTTGGATCGACCCCGCGCACGTGATCGCCCCAAACCACGGCGGAGACCTCGCCCGAAAGAACCCGAGGAGCCACGGAGGTCACGTTCTGCTCCTTCGCAGAGCATCCCAACTACACCCCAACCTCCTACACACACCATCCAGCATGAAGGATTTCTCTACAGGAAACATGAGGAGGAGGGAAAAGAGAGGAGCCCTAACAGGTGTGCTGCTACTTACAAGCCTACTAACAATGTGTAACCACTTTTTGTCTGAACTTCTTGTGATCTTAACGGGTTTTCTGAATGCTTATCATGGCAATTTTATCTACAAATATTAGTGGATTTAAAATAGCATGCGTATTACATTGTTAAAAATGCATCGGTCACTTCAAATGACTCACTGTTTTGCACCTCCTACAGCAAGTCGTGGGTGAATCTGTTTTGTGTGCTCAAACAAGGAGAGATCGGTTTCTACAAGGACGCAAGGCACAGGACCACACCCTATAACGATGAGCCCCTTCTCAACCTGGCCATCTGCACTTTTGACACTACCAATGGATATAAAAAGAAGAAGAATGTCTTCATTCTCAGGTAAAACAAATCAGTATGATGTTGAAGACAAAGTGGATTACACAGAATTTCAATTGAAAGAGTTTGCGTAAGACTTAAGGACTAGATTGGGCAAAAAAATCTGTTTAGTGCAAGAGTAATATTTTGGTACATTTTCCAAACAAATACATGCATTTAAACTGAAATGTATGTAAATGTAAAATAAAAAAATTAAGCAATTCATTCTTAAAATTAAATTATTTATATAAAACTATCATACATAGATTAGTGGTTCTCAACAGGGGGGCCCCATCTGATCTCTAAGGTGGCCTCAAGATGACGAATATTTAAAATGAGCATTGAAATCCATTTAAAAAAGTTACTTTAACTATTTTATTATTTTATAAATGTTTTTGCAGTTAATGTCAAGCTTTAACATATCTTATGAGGACTGTAAGCTTAGGAAGAGGTAAATGTTACACTTTTTGTTTAAAGGTAAATATGATTTTTTTTCAGGACCACTGCTGATGGGGATTACATCTTCCTGGCCAAGGATGAGGTATGTCAGACATGCCAGCACCCCCAAACCCACCCCCAAGTGTGGCCTTCTATAAAAAATAAAAATTGTATAAAAAATGTTTATATACTTTGCTTTATATATATCGATCAGACATCAAATGAGGCTTCATTTTACACTTTTTAGTTTCAACTTGATTTCCAAAGAATGCACATACTAATAAAAATTATACTTTAAATACACTGCGCATCACTTCAAATAAATAAATAATAAATAAATAAAAGTGTTTGCCATGTGCACAGATGTAATGTACACTGTAAAAAAGCTGCAAGTAAAAAAACCCTGAAAATGTACCAGTAATGTTCTGCCAGTACATTATCCATACATTTTACAGGCATTTCCATTCATTTTAGAGCACAAATTCAAAATACAGGTGAAACTGCTGTAAAAAACCTATAATGAAAGTTCTGAAAAATTATTACAGTACATTGTGCCCTATTTTTACAGACTTTTTTACAGTGTAGGATTAGCCCAAATCATATTTATATACGGTCACAGCCTTATTACAAAAGTGCATGTGTTTTTCCTCTCTCAGGAGGATCTGAAGGGTTGGGTCAACAGTATCAATGCTAGCCTAAAAGAGATCGAAGAAATTGCTAAGTGGGAAAAAGCCACAAACTCCTCCACCGACCCTGACAAATCAGAGCGCAAGGAGCGATCAGAAGGAGCGGAGCCATCCGAGGGGGCGGAGAGGTCAGAGAAGTCTGAACGTTCAGACCGATCAGATAAAATAGAGGCATCGGACAAAAGCTCAGAAAAGAGGGACGCATCAGAGAAAGAAAGCGGAGGGAGAGGAGAACGAGGGGAGAGAGCGGAAAGGGCAGAACGGGGTTCCAGGGGTTCCAGCACTTCCGGGAAAAGCAAGTGACTCATCTCTCCACACTTTTATTTGCTCATCCATCCCTCCATCTTTCCAGAGAGAAGACAGGACCTGTGTTTCTCTGTCTCAGTTTCTCTGTTTGTCCTGACAGCCTGATTTCAGGACGGACGTGTCCCTCGTTGATGCGTGTCTGTGTGCGTGCCAATGTGTTCAAGAGAAAGAATATGTTAACGGTATATGAAAATATCCCAGCAATCAGAGGGCCTGTTTAGACGCCCCGCTCGACTCTCACAGAAAAGGCACTTTAGATTATTGAGGATGACTATAACCCTTGATATTTTAGAAGCGTTTTAAGAAGCAATATACTGTATGTAGTGACACCGCTTGTTTTAGCTGCTCCGCTCTTCTGAGCTCGTGCAACAGAGAGAGAGAAAGTACTAGAAAGAAATCTGTGGTAGATATGATTCTCCTGACATCCTTACGCACCCCCACACAGACATACACACACTCGGTGCATTATGGGTAAATGTTCAGTATGGAACGCCATTCTCTCACCTGAGGCTGTACACGTCTTCCACCCGCTGCTTGTGATAACAGTTTTAATCATCACGTCGAGTGATTCAGTCCATGCCGAGGAGTCTCAATCGCAGGCCATGAATATAACGTGTAATGACTGTCTGACAATGTGTGTGTTTGTGTGAATGTGCACACAGCTCCGTGCAAAAAGGAGCTCAGATGTATTATGTATAATCTCATGGATCGTATTTATTAGGTTATTGCTATACAAATGTAACGTGCGAGGTTCTCTCTATTCTTTCGTGAACGAAGAGGAGCTAAGTACGATCAGTCACACTCCGTACGTGTACAAATATGCTGCTTTTTAATCATCTTCGCCCCTCACGTCACCTTTTGATTGTAAAACGATTAGTACACATAAAATAGGGTGTCTGTGACTTTGTCATGCTATAATGAAAAAGATTGTATATATATATATATAAATATATATTTGTATATATACTAGTAAACGAGATTTACTTCTATGAACTGCAGCAACTAATTACAATAAAATGATCATTTTTATCAACCTACGGAAATGTAACAAGTTAAAAAAAGAATTTGTTGTTTAAAGAGCCCCAGGCTGAATTTAGATGCGTGTAAGTCGCCCGTTTCGAGGTCTCTTGCATACACTCAAAGAGACCGAGATTCTTTTACTGTTTGTTTTTCTTTTGGCCGGGGCGTGAGATCGGGATCCTTGTAAAACCGTTCAGATGCTCATCAGAGACTGCGATTGTATTCCATTTAAATATACAGAGAACTGTCTCTCAACAACTGTTGCGGTTACTATAACAAGGACAATTCTCCCCGAACTAGTCAATTATATAGGTACAAATTACAAAAAAATAATACAAACTAAAATATCAGAATAAACAGGAATTCTTTCAAAACAGACAAATTGAAATGTTTTGTAAGTGTTTTTCTTTCACTAATTTGTACTGATGGTCCGAAGGCTGTGGTTTTAAGTTGTAAATCACCTTGCTGAGGTAAAGCTAACTTTTTTTGGAGTTTTTCTACCAGTCGTAGCCGAGTTTAAAACAATAAGTAATATCATGAATCATAATGCCACCTCTAGTCCAACACTATCTTGAAACCTTCTGCCTCAAAAATAAACATTGAGACTTATCTAAAACACTTATCTAGCTGACACAGAATCTCTAAGCAAAAGTAAAAGTGACATTATGCCACAAAACCCAATGCTTCCCCACTGTAAGAAGCCTTACGAATATGCAGTATTGTCCATCAGTGGGGTATGTGCACACGGAGAGATGACGTCCTTCCGCTAAAATCTCTGCCAGTTCTGTTACATCCGGCGCCATAGGGAAAAATGGTGTTTCGCTTCAGGATGGACATAGGATTACGATCAACAACGTGAGTCTAATTATTCAAACAGCAACCAAAAAGGAGAAGCACTTCAGGCCATCTGTTTCAAGGCACATCTACAAATATGAAAAAAAGCTAAGTGAACTTTTGCACTTAATACAGGCATGATCACAGAGGCACTTAACAATGCTCACCCGCAGTGCTCTCGGTTCGCCGAAATTTGAACGTTTTCTTACTAAACATTGTTATCACTTGGTGAAAATCCCCTTAGTGCTATGAGAGCGGAAGTGACCTAGCTGGCAGCGGATTTTACGTCATCGTCCCGTGTGCATATTTCCCTTCACAGATTGATCCACGATCAGAAAACAGAGATACAGAATGGGAAAAACAAGGTAGACAGACTCAGGATGAAAGAACACTTTTAAAAATAAAGGTACTTCACGATGCCATAGCAGAACTTTTCTTGTCTAAATGGTTCCATAAAGAACCTTTAAAGAGTACATAACTAGCGATTTTTAATTTCCTACTTTGGTTTATGGAGTGTCCAACAACAAGTTTATGTACATAGAAGATGTAAAAACACGATTATTTCATAATAATAGGCAGTTATTCTAACCTTACTTCTTGACTGACTCTCAAATAATTCGTTCCGCGATTCATCTGTCTAATCCCCTCCTTTCCGCTAGCCTAGTCTGATGTGATTGGTCAGATGGTCTAGTCTGCTGTGATTGGTCTACCGCAAATGAGGCTCACGAGCTACAGTGTTTGGGGGAGAAGAGTGAAGTTGTCCCAGGCAGTCCTAGCAAAACGTAGGCGGGGACTATATGTAGTGACGTAAATCCGTGGCGGTTCGCAAATCGGACTAGGAACCTTTGCGTGATTCAGAGTCGACTCCCTTTTTTCCAAGACGATAACTTTGTTATTCATTCACCTTTGGATTAACAACTTGGCAGACTTTCACACATGGCAAAATTACACACCGCTTGAAATGTCATTTTCATGATCTCATGTTATGTACTCTTTAACATCCGAAGAACCTTTCTGTTTTACAAAAGGTTTGTGTGGACAGAAAAATTCTTCAGATTATGAAAAGGTAAAATGGAGATGGTTCTTTAAAGAACCTTTGACTGAATAGTTCTAAAACGGTTCTTCATATGGCATCGCTGTGAAGAACCTTTAAAGCACCTTTATTTTCAAGAGTGTAGGCCAAAATCATTAAACACTTCTGAAAATATTACATACGGAAACACCTGATCAGCTCCAGGAACGTGTCGGATACTTTGATCTGCATGTAAAGATAAATTTGGTCAAATTCTAATCTAATCTAAATTGGTCATTGAAGGTACAGAACTTCAACCTACAATGAGCATGCTGACGTTTCTGTTGTCACATAAAACAAAAGAACACACATCACACGAGTGCGTTTCTGGCTCGTGTTAAACATGCTTTGATTATTAGAAACTGCATAAATGGAGAGGTAATGACACATGATTTGTACTGTATATCTGTCTCTGATAAATGTGATCGAGTGGACGTGTGTTTGTTGTTAAAGTGTTGCTGTGTTTGTCTCTGTTTCGTGTTTGCTGAAGCAACCAGCCAACCAGCTACCAAACCCCGCCACCAAAGCATATCCAAAACTGACTTCATTTTCAGACTCTTCAGCTTTATCTGTCATTTCTTTCAGAGTGACCTCATCTAAGGTCCGTCTGCAAAAAGCACAATTTCACCAATCTCTGGAGTATTAGAAAAGACACCGGATGCTGTCCTACACCGTGATTCCTGCATTTCTGAAAGCAACCACCTGAGTTCACTGTTGCGTTTATTTCGCTCTGTGAATCTATCAGCAGTTAGAAACACAAACTCAAGATAATGCTGAAATAACTTCTTTTGAACTCTTCATTGAACTTATTTTTCTATATGATCAAAACTCAGTATTTGTGTGTGATTCAGTCTTCTTTGCTAAGCCTTGCTTAATTTATTTAGCAGTGCCACCCGCTTGCCATTTATCCAGCTTGACCTCACCAGCAAGTCTTTGTTTTTTTTTTATTTTGGAAAGAATGTAAAAAAAACAAGCCCTAAAATAAAGGAGGATGCGTGTGGGTTGCCCTCCTAAATCCAAAGTCAGTTGTTTTACACGTGAAACTAAAGAAAAAACACTTATTAAGTTGCATGAAAGAGAATATAGAGGTGATTTCTATGCAACAGTTGTGCATGTTTATCAAAAAGGGTTTCAATCTTCAGCAAAGCACTGGGTTTGGATGACGATGATGAAGAAATGAGTGGAATGAGCAGATGACTTGTATAGAAATGTGACATTAAATCATTTATGAACTGATATCTGCACTAATTCATAAATACAGTTGTATATATCGGTGTGATGTGGAGTCTTAATTTCTGTGATTGTGTTTACATCTACAGGTGGGGTTCAATTCTGACCCATTATGTTTATCCATCTTTAAAAGTGTTCATAAAGTTAACAGTGGTAATGTTATACCAGACTAGATTAGTTTACCTAGTCGGTAAAGTTATTTAAAAAAGAATTCAAAACTCTGTGACTACAATTGTTGACCAAATTTATGTTATCAAGACAAAACACAAATTCTACACTTCACATACTGTAAACCACATGATTAGTAGATTGAATTATTTGAATTGTCATGCGAATATTTCAAGATATGCAGTAACATTTATCAATACATAAAAGAAATACATAAAATGAGAACAAATATTGCAGACAATTTTCTTCAATAGCTTCACACAAATAATGCAGTATTTTTTTGTAAAATATGTTTTATAAACTTCAATTTACATTATTGTTATCAAATTTGCATTAACCCTAAATATTCAAGATTATTCTTAATAAAATATGCAGTGACAGGACAGAGTGTAGGAGAGAGCCTCGGCAACCATTAATACTAAAATCAGATACATGCACATTTGTTGAAACACCAGAACAAACCAGACAGAATGCAACCAATGAGAAGTTTTACAAAGAAAAAAGGTTCAGTGATACTATGTAAGTTAAACTTGAGCTCAGCTCTAGAGAGAATAGATTTTTATAACTCGAGGATGGAGCAACAGTCTTGTGTTCATCCTCATTGGCATTCGGCCTCACAGTCCTTAATGATTTCATCTGCAAAAAGTACACAACTATTATTGTTACATTCAATGTAAATGGGAAACATACTTTTATTTAAAGTTTGTATAAGCAAAAAGTTAGTATATTTATTCTTAATATAACAATCAGGTCACCTTAGTGTTTAGCCAGTGTGAGACTGCAATAACTGCATTTCGGTTTATCTGGCAATGACGTAGTCCTTCAAAATCACAGAAAATACAGTCCACTATAAAAACATCTGGATTGTTCACACATTCACTGCTGTTTGGGACAGAGTTTGAATCCAGTGTATTATGGAGAACAACAAGAACAACAGGCTTGTCTAGAAAAAGAATGTCATTTGTGTCAGTAAAAACAAACCAACAATACATTGATTTTGTATAAGTAAATGTTATTCTTGTATTCACCTATGTTATTCACCTGTTCTCTTTGAATAATTTTGTCCATCAGTATGACTGTCACTTAAAGCAGAAACAAAACGGAAGTGCAGAATAAAATCACTCTCTTGTTCTGTAGAAACCTCCCTCAGACACAGAGTCTCTCTGTTTAGAGCATCTATAAAGTCCCTGTGAAATTTATGTGTGTCTCCAGTCAAGATGACTGTATAGTTCAGTGGCTGCATATCTGAAAAAAACAAATATCAAACTCATGATATTAGGAATTCATCTAAAACACCACAAAGCAGATGTTGATTTATATATGAATAAATGGTCTCATAGCAATGTAAATAAAACATTCTTACAGTCGATCAGGTACTTTTTCTTCCGGTGGAAGTAAGGGAAGGCTTTAAGTGATTTAATTTAAATTAAATTTTATTTATATAGTGCTTTTCACAATTTTCATTGTTGCAAAGCAGCTTTACATACATCATAATAAAAGTTTTAATAAAAATAATACTGGGGGGAAATTAAAGAGAATATATGGTATTAAGATACATTATTGCAAGTTTTTCTCAACACTGTAAAAAACAAACAAAGTACTGGAAAATTACCATTACATTTTATTTTATTTTACGGACATTTCCGTTAATAATAATTTAATGCAGTGCAAAATGTAAAATACAGGTAAAACAACTTAAAAAAATTAATACGGAAAATTCCTTCATATTAATACAGTATATTGTGCCATATTTTTTTATTTTTTTGAGAGTGTATGCAATGTACACTGATGTTAGTGGATTGTGAGAAACAAAATCGAAAATTCGATTGAATTTTGTCTGGAGCAGGCCCCGGCTCCAGACATGAGATGAAAGGTGGGCCAAGTGATTTTCCAGGTGGCCGGAGGGAGGGGGGGTAACTATACAGTATATACAGTATATTTAGTGAATGAACAAAGACTGTCTCGCCAAAGAAAAGGGAAAACAAAAAAGAAAAATATGTGGAGCTGACTTGAATATCGCATTAATTTCGGGACTGGCTGTTATGTGGTGTGGGGGCAGGGTGGACGCAGAGTCGCTGAGAGAGATAGTCACGCTCACTGCAATGGATCAGTGTTTTTCACAGCAATGGTGGTTCACGGATCCTCTCTCTCAATGGCAATGGGTGGAGGCAGGGTGGGCACAGGAGCCGGGCCTAAATCGAAGTATATATAATTTAGGTATACTTCATGAAAGTTGCACTGATACATATTTTTTATGGTTTTAATACTTGTATTGTGTGGTAAACGTTTTTTAAAAGTAAAGCCTCTCATACCCTATTGTTTTTGTAAAACATCTAGCATAGTATTGAGTATATTTTACTTTTAATATTATTTAGTAGAATGTAATCAATAATAAAATTTCAATATTTCTACAGAAATCAATTAAAACATTTATTTTATTGATATATTTAGGTGAGATGTTAAAGTATTTTCTAATTATTAGTATAACTAACTACAGAATACACATCAAAATTTAATGTGATTTTAACTTACTTTCAGCAGAAGATCCTGATTTCATCCACTGGGGAGAAAATGACAATGGTCTTAATGAGATACTGAGTGTGTTTAATCTTTCATTACAAAAAATCCTTACCAAAAATGCAGATCTACAATTATTTAGAACATTTACCCTTCCCTTCCTCATCATGTTTTTTAGAACACATACAGTATCATACTATTACACCTTCTATCCAGGGGCGTGTCCAGGATTTTATACATGGGGTGGCAAAGGGGGACAAGAGCACAATGAGGGGTGGCAATACCTACACATATCAATCTTCATTTTCGCAGTTGTATTGTAAGGATTAGGAATATTATTGATTCCTAATTATTGATCCCTATTTTAGTCTGGTTCAGATCTTTTTTTTTATCAGCAATTGTGCTAATTTGTATTGTTGTTTCTGAAAGACAACTGCAGACACTTGAAGTTCTGTATGTTCAGCGTTGGGGTGGCAACTGAGGTGGCAAAGCCAATTTTTAAGGTGGCAGCTGCCACCCGGTGTCACCCCTGTGGACACGCCACTGTTTCTATCCAGTTGCAGGAAACTGCCCCCTTCCCCTCATTTTGACACTACATCAGACATTACATAAGATATAACAATAAAAGACACTATTCTGTCATTTCTTTGACGAAATGGCGCTTTGGTGAAGCAAAAAATAGAAATAAGGGTTCCCTTGAGCCATTTTCTTCAATGGATATGTACCGCAAGCCAAATTAGCTTTGTGGTAACAGCATATAGTAACAATTACAATTAGAGAACTAATTAATTCTTTACTAGTAACAATTACTTTTACAGACCTCTACAATTTAAAATTAGAAAGTTCTACATTTAAATTCTTATTAGCAACTTATTAACAACTCAATTACAGAAATGTGTTTACCCGTTGAAAAACCAGCAGCAAACATGAAGTCCAACTAATCCTGCTTCTCTCCAAAAGATTCTGAAAACTCTGAGGAAAAAAATGTGACAGCATATTTAGTAAAGAGTACTATGTGCATCAAATTATACCCTTTAGAGTTTTCATAACTTTTTCAAATACCACATCGTCAGCGTCAAGTATATCCCCCTGCAAAGAAAAATGACAGCATGACCTTCTTAAGTCAACAGTAATATATGTATCACGTTATACATTTCGAGGTTTAACTTGTTTTTACCATTCTCATTATCACTTCAGCCAATTTTCTCATCTGTGTCTCATCCTCTGTCTGATACTCCAGCAAACCTATAATAAACAGACAGTCCACTGTCAGTATATCTGTCCTGTTGACGCATCAGCTGCTGTCTGGTACAGTTTTCTGGTTAAAGTTGATGTGGGACCACTAGAACAACCAGTTTAACCCACCAATCCTCAATTCCTAACATGGAGTATGCTCATTTTCTTGCTCTATAGCAGCAGTCTAGGTGTAGAGTAACTCCTACCTTGACATATTGTATATTAAATATGTAAACTGTACCACTATAAAGACATATCTGCACATAAAATCATATGATGGAACGAGGAAAAAATGCATAACTCACTGTTGTCACTGTTGCTGCTTTTACACTCCTAATTTAAGAATTTAAAATTATGAACATGATCAACAACATGCTTTACAATCACTTCACCATAAAGCAATTTAGGTGAGAAGTTACATGCACAATAGTCAGTCTCACAAATATAGCATACACTTTTAGGCAGTCAGCTCAAAAATAATTTAAATTTAGCTAGGTAATACAGTTTAAACAACATACCTCTTCAGTGTTGACTGTAGTAACTTGGATGACATTACTGTCTAGGGTGTAGTTCAGTCTTCCTATTGCTTCATATTTAATCTCATAATGAGTGTCTGGACTGAGATCTGTCAGAGTTACGGTTGTTTGTCTCTTGTGCACATATTGAGATTTCCATTCTCTCTCTTCCTTCATTTTGTACAGTAACTTCAGCTCTACTGTAACAGGACATGATGAAGGCATCTTAAGAACTACACTGTGACCTCTGACCTGTATAATGATTGGACAGGCTGGTTTTGATGGAGGAGTGAAGCAAATATCTTCATCAGATCCGTTTTCATTCAAGAGAATGCAGGAACCTGGATGGATCGTGTGGTCTTTTGAAGAAACCAAGAACTTTGTGGACTGACTGCCACGTGAAGTCATTATGTCTTTAAATATTTTTAAATGTTCTCTCATTTTTTCTCGGACTGTTCCTTGGAGCCATGTCCGAGACACTGCATCAGGCATCTTCTCAAAATCTCTCCTCATCATTTGATATTTTAGGTAATTTTCATGATCAAAAAGCAACTCATCTGGCTCCTCAAGAGAACTGAATGTGTAGCACAACACATTCTCCACATTAATATCTGACAAAATTGTATCCAAGTTATTGTGTTCCTCTGCTCCAGAGTCCAGAAGTTGTTGAAGAATTGTAGTAACTACATTTAATTCTTTTTCTTTTTAGTGATCTACTCTGTAAGACTGGTGGCTTTAAATGGAGATTCTTCATGAGCTTGTTGAAGATCTGCCAAATCACAGATGTCTTTTTCACAGGATTGAATTGACTGGATCAAGGATTGAATTCTGGTATTTAAGTCTTGTCTGTAGGTTTGACAGTGTTTCATCATGTCTTGAATCTTTCTGTTAAATGCACCGAATATTTTTGATCTGCTGTCATCCATAAGTTCACTGCACTTTCTTTCAGTCAAAGTAAGACTCTCTAAGACAGACTCTGCGGCACTTATGAGCTTCTTGTCTATGACTCTGATGTGGATGACATCACTGTCTATGGTGTAGCTCAGTTTGCCAACTGCTGTATATTTAATCTCATACTCAGTGTCTGGACTGAGATCTGTCAGAGTTACTGTATCTTTGCTCTGTTGTACATGCTGAGATTTCCAGTCTTCTACGTCTTTCATTTTATACATTAACCTGAGCTCTTCTGTAGCTCGACATGTTGGTGGTACCTGCAAGACTACACTGTGACCTTTGACCTGTTCAACAGGCTGGTTTTGACGGAGGAGTAAAGCAAATATCTTCATCAGATCCATTATCATAAAGGAGAATGCAGGAACCTGGAATATTTTTCACTTCTTTTGATGCGACAATAAATTTGGCTGGTTTACGCTGTTTTGAATTGATCAGGTTTTTAAATATAATCGTGTTGGTCCTCATAATCTTTTTGGCATCAGAGGAAAGCCCAGTCATCCATTTGGCACTGGGTGAATTCTCTTTCTTTTGCCCCTTTGGACTCAAGTAGTCCTTCTGTGAAGAAAGGAGCACATCTGGACCCTCAAATGATGTGAACGTGTAGCTAACCAAATGTTCAACTTCTAGATCCATCAAGATTTCATCTAGATTCACTTCCACATTTGCTCCATAATCATTCAGTTGTCTGATAAATGTTTTAATTATGGCAGATTCTTTTTCTTTCTCTTTCACCCATTGTTCAAGATCCTGACCTCTGAATGGAGATTCCATATGATCAAGCAGAAGATCATTCAACTCAGTTTCCTTTTTCTTATACCCACGGATTTCTGGCAACAGAGAGCCAAGTTTTTTCATGAGACTCAACTTATAGCTGCAACAGTTTTCCCTCATCTGCATTATTTGATAATGAAATGCTACAAAAGACAAAGCAGGTGGCTCCTTCAGAAGATCGCAGCATTTCATTTCGGTTGTACTTAAACTCTCAAAAACTGAATCCACAGCTTTGATTAGACCTGTGCTGATGTCTTTTTAAACGTTTGCTGCACTTGTGTGTAATTTATCTAAAGGATAAAGCCACACTCTCAATGGAACTGCAAAATCTTTCTACTCTCCTAACAGTTTTGGAAGATCAGCAAAAATCTTCAAAGCATCTTCAAAAGAGGTTGGATTAGATGGCAACTGAAAGTCACCATAAAACGTACAGCTGAATTTTTGAACGGCAGTCTTCTGATTGTCATTCATGTTCAGATCAATCTCTGCAC
Organism: Triplophysa rosa; assembly: GCF_024868665.1. Lineage (NCBI taxonomy): Eukaryota > Metazoa > Chordata > Actinopteri > Cypriniformes > Nemacheilidae > Triplophysa > Triplophysa rosa. The sequence goes on from NC_079891.1 coordinate 27,907,055, forward strand.
CCAGTGAAATGCCCTTCAGCTTATCAAATGTAGCTTTTACTTCACCGTCTACAGTAGTTTTGTCCTCATCTGATGAAACTTCTCTGTCAAAAACAAAGCAAGCATTCGCCCCATACAGCACAGCGGTCACCACATGTGTAGCTGAATCATTATCAAAGGCTTCATAGTGAGTTATATTTCCAGAAGCCAAGTGGTTCATGGTCAGTTCTTCAAACTTGGTGGTTGAATGGTAATGTAGGGTTAGTCTTTGCTGTTTAAAGGATTTCTTGGTGTCGCTGAGATATTTTGCTGCTCCTCTCACATTGACAAGTCCACTTAAAAGACTCAATTTCAGAGAACCATCAATGTTCAGTAAGTGAGATTTATCATCAATGGAGTCTGAAGCTGTGACATTGAAATCTGTATTAATTTGGGCATGACTAAGTATACTCTGCTGAAGCTGCTCTTTATCCCATAGTGTGATTCCTATAATTGGAAACAACAATATGGCATATTAAATATGAACATGTGGTTCATAAATCATGAATCAATAAAAGGGAATAATTACTTAATAATTAGTTAATCCAACATAAATTACATTTCATAACCATTTGTTTATTCCTTTTAAACCACTTTATACACATTGTAATCAATCACAACAAATCCTGTTTGATAATCATGATGGTTTACAGTATTGGTCTAATGGTTCTAATTGTAATGGTAACTTGTTAGATTTGTAATGTGCTATATATTTGAGTTCTAATTTACACTCTTAAAAATAAAGGTGCTTAAAAGGTTTTTCACAGCGATGCCATACACTGTAAAAATAAAAGGTGCCTCAAATATCCTGTTGTGTACTCAAAGAACCTTAAACCTTATTTTAAGTGCTTCAAAGCTCCTTTTCTCATAATAGGGTTATTGGTGGAACCATCTATAGTCTTTGTGGTTCTTCCAGGAACCTAGAAGATTCTTGAATAACCGCACATTCAGTTGTGAAGTTCTGGAGTCACCTTTTCACACTGGGACCTCAAAGTGCTTTGCGGGTTATTGAAGGAACTCACATTCTAAAAAAATGGTTCTTGTAAGATCTGTAAACTTGAAAGTGGTTCCTGGAGGATCTCTCTTGTACATGACAGTATCTAGAGGAACCCCCCAAAATTCTGCATGAAATGGGGATTTTTAGACTGATCATTTTGATGCTTTATAAGAATAGGCCAAAGTTTGGTTTGTGGTCCCTGCTATGTGAACACACATTTTAAAATCATGCACATGATTAGAAAAGGCTAAATGTTATTTTGAAAAATTTCAGCAAGCTTTTAATTCTTTTATATTTATTAATATTAATATTATATTCATTGGAGACAAAACTATCATTCAATAATTATTCATTCCATAAGATCCTAAATCACTGAAATCTTTTGAAAATGTAATGTTGTTGTGTTTTCCATTCGAACAAACTGCAGCTGCTCTGTGTGTTTATTGTGCAGTCTCGCCCTCCACAGTACTGTGGCGCTGTTGGCCCAATGTCGCAGCGTCAATGCATGTGGCGCTTTCGTTAGTAATATGTGTGTTTAACTTTTTCCAGCTCTGCGCAGACCGATCACCTTATGACAAAACGCATACGACATTAGAATAGCATTTCTAAAGCATACAGGGCAGTCAGTTCACAAATAGATCTCACTGTGCTTTGATGTCATACGCCGTTCCGTCTGCGATCAAAAATCTGACTGGCACACACGAGGTGTACGAGTTTTCACCGGTGTCCTCTCGCGCCAGAGGCGGGAATTCAAAATAACGGATGGCAACAACCTCTCGACTGTCCCATTGAAGGTAAGTAGAGTAAAAATATATAAATAACTAAAATATATTAACTATATACTATTTATACAAATGTGTACTCTGACACGTCTAATTGTATGGCCGTTTTTGGCTGTTTAACCGTTTACTTATTTTACACAGTGTAGACAGCGCTTGTTTTAGCCGAGATGCTAACGAATATAAGTTAATGATGAAGCTTGTGGGGCTAACGTTAAATTGGTGTTAAATGACAAACAATGACTTTTAGCCACTTTTAGCTATTATGTTCACTTTTAGTGAATGTATAGCTCTTTTTTTCTTGTTGTTTGTGTTGAATGGTTTCCCCACCCATGTTACATAAATTGCCTGTAATTAAATATTTTTATCATATTCAGTTCTGTTTTTATCCTTTTTCCTCAGAATTTTCAGTATTTTCCAGTTGAGTAGACAAAAAGGTAAGTATTATATTTATTATGATATTTTTATTGTTATGTTATTTGTTATATTTGCACATGTAAAAACACTCACTGACTAGGGTTGTCACGGTACCATAAACATGTCTTACGATACTATACCAGCTGAAGTATCTCGATACCAAGTAGTATCACGATGCTGTGCCATATAATTCAAATCTATACACAAAAACACAGATTTAGATTGAACATTTTGTATTTACTACAGTAAACTGTATTATACTTTGCACTAGAATATGTTGTTGTATTAACTGTAGTAATTAGATAAATTGTAGCAAATACATTTACATTTAGACATTTGTAAATACTGTAGTATACTTAAATATTTACTATGATAAGACTCAAAAACACTAGTATCTATGAGTTTTAGTAGTTTACTGTAGTAAATACTAAAGTACACTAGATCATTTTTCACGTAGGAACTAATTCAAATGTTGGACAAATTTAATTGATACAGCAGTCTTTATAAAGGGAAATATTAGGCTTACTTTAAATGCAGAACTAAAACGGCCAGTAGGTGGCGTCAATTTTCCACTGAGTTAGTGAATCATTTAACCAACTCGTTCAAATCGCCAATTTGAATCATCAACTCGCCCGAGACATTTAAAACACACATTCATTTAGGAGATAAACACCGCAAAAAGGCAGATGTAAGTGTTCAAATAAATATTAATGCGCATATGCAACATTAACTACGGTACTACGATACTGCCGGTATTTTGAAGCTTTAGCATCGCGATGCTACCGTAACACCGTGCAACCCTATCACTGACAATGAAAAAATCGGAATAAAGTGGATTGTTGATATAAATAGCCTGCTGTACTCCTTAACCATAGACCAAAGCAGTGACTAACAGGCATTGTAATATTTTGTTTATTGTTACATTTGTAAACCAATTTGTGATGTGCTAAATGATTAAATGTAATGTTTTGAGACATTATCTTAATCCCTCTTTTTTGTATCCATGTCTTATTCCCAGGGACACCCAAGGCCAACAGACCCAGCTCCAGCCCGCCCTGATGCTCATCCTTGCACTGCCTGGGACACCTAAGGCCAACAGCCGCAGCTCCTGTTCTCTTTTTGCCATAAATACATATCTACTTTAGCAATACAACATTGTGAAATGCACTATAGAAATTATTTTGACTTTGGATCCTCACACCACCTGGTATTAGCAGGAAACCCATTTGGAGAGAACAGCATTGTTTTTTTCTTGCTCGCAAGGATTTGCTTTTTGGCAAATTACAACTTTACCATGGGTGTAGGCCTTGCTATGAGAGACTACTTTTTTGCTGGACTTTTTTACAATTGTACATTTGTACAAAGAACCTGAAATATTTCTGTATTTAAAGTTAAGGCAAATTATTTGTTAGTTTTGTTAAGATGTTGTTTTCATTTATAACAATATCACCAACACAGTATTAATTATACATTTGATTTCATGAATTTAGAATTGTAATGTACAATATTTACTATTTTGTGAATATTTATTCAATGTAAATTGTTGTTGTTTATCAATAAACTGTTTGCTTTGTATTTGCTTTTAGTATTTCTGCATATTAAAATATTGTGAATAGCAAATATAAACTGTGAAATGGTGCTTTGAAGCACCCAAGATGGTTCCAGACCATTTTAATAAAAGGGATCCCCAAGAAGCCTTGGAGGGTTCCTCAGAGAACCGTCCTTCGTGAAGCGGTGCCTTGAGTTTCCCCTGAGGGTTCCGCAGGTGTGGCAATGTGAAGAACCCCAAATGGTTCCTCAAAGAACCTTTCATTTTTACAGTGTAGAATAACCATTTTTGGTCATTTTTTGAACCATTCAAAGTTCTTTAAAGAACCATCTCTTACTTTTTTATAATCTGAAGAACCTTTTTTCGCCACAAAGAACCTTTTGTAAAGCAGAATGGTTCTTCAGATATTAAAGGTTCTTTATGGAACCCAAAGGTTCTTCTAAGGCACCGAAGAACCTTTTGAAGCACCTTTTTTTGAAGAGTGTACCGTATTGTTGTTAAACTGCTTCGGTCTTAAAACAACTTCGAGGAATTTAGCAACATCTTCCCCCAAACTGTTTAAACTAAATTCAATAGATCAGCTTGTTTGGAACAAGCTGTCAAACTATTTTTTTGGTACCTGGTACTAGGGCATCTTTTCTGCAGTCATACAGCATCCCCAGCTGGAAGGGTCTCCCAAGAGCAGCAGTTTCTATGACATCCACTCCTACAGCATCCATTTTATGTCTAGGATTTACATGAAGGATATAGACATTTACATTTAGGCATTTAGCAGATTTTATCCAAAGCGACTTACAAAAGTGAAGAAACAATTGAGACCCCAAATTCTGAACACTGTAAAAATTAAAGGTTCTTCTAGGAACCATTTGGGGTTCTTCACATTGCCACGCCGGCGAAACCCTCAGGGGAAACTCAAGGCACCACTTAATTAAGGGCGGTTCTCTGAGGAACCCTCAAGGCTTCTTGGGATCCCATTTATTAAAATGGTCTGGAACCATCTTGGGTGATTGGGGCACCATTTTACAGTTTATATTTGCTATTCACAATATTTTAATAAGCAGAAATACTAAATCAAATACAAGTATATTGATAAACAACAACAATTTACATAGAATAAATATTTACAGAATGGTCAATATTGAACATTACCATTCTAAATTCATGAAATCACATGTATAATTAATACTGTGTCGGTGATATTGTTATAAATGAAAAGTCTTTATCTTAACAAAACCTTAATAATTTGCCTTAATTTTAAATATACTGTACATACAGAAATATTTCAGGTACTTTGTACAAATGTACAATTGTAAAAAAGTCCAGCAAAAAAGAAGTCTCTCATAGCAAGGCCTACACCAATGGTGAAGTTGTAATTTGCCAAAAAGCAAATCCTTGCAAGCTAGAGAAAACAATGCTGTTCTCTCCAAATGGGTTTCCTGCTAATACCAGGTGGTGTGAGGATCCATGTAGTCAAAGTAAAAATTATTTCTATAGTACATTTCACAATTTTGCATTGCTAAAGTAGATATGTATTTATGGCAAAAAGAGAACAGGAGCTGCGGCTGTTGGCCTTAGGTGTCCCAGGCAGTGCAAGGATGAGCATCAGGGTGGGCTGGTCTGTTGGCCTTGGGTGTCCCTGCGAATAAGACATGGAGACAAAAAGAGGGATTTAGATAAAAGTCTTATAAAACGTTACATTTAATCATTTAGCCAGGGCTCGACATTAACGCTTGTCCGGGACAAGTGAATGTTTTGTATGGGCAAGTGAGAGAGAATTTTACTTACGGACAAGTAACTTGGAAAAAAAACCAGTGCGACATATGTAGAATAATAAGAATATGTGCATTAGACAGTGCTGCGTGTTTGTCGTGGTTGTGCTTGTTTGTGTGTGACAATAATCAATGCGCACCGCACTGAGTCCATGCGGACGCGGAATCCGTCATCTGGCTGTTCTGCGTGTCTGAGTGAATTACGTGCACAGTTTAACATACAACACGAGTGATGGTCGAGGATTTATCTGCGTCTGCACTGTATGAGGTTATGAACACATGAACTTCATCTCCAGAGTTGCTCCGACAGTTTATTTTACGATCGTTTTACTGTTTGAGTGAAGATATCTGCAAACAAGCGTCTTCCCGAAGACCCGTCAAAATAAAAGTCCCGTTAAATAGAACATTCAGACAAAAAATACTGTAGTGTACTATAGTATTTGCTATTGAAAATTGAAGTGCCCTTGTAGTAAATTGATAAACACTGTATACTATAGTAAAGTTCAAAAACAATATAGTAAGAATTTTACTGCACTATAGTATCCTACAATAATTTATGTGGACAAATATACCACTATTGTATAGTAAAGGAAAAACACAGAACTTAGAAATATTAAAACAAATTTAGGTAATCTAAAAATGATATGGCACTAATTTATCCATCTGTATGTAACATTAATGTCTTTTGTCAGTTATCTGCCTATTCATGTTGAACTACACTTGGACATTTCTGCCTGTGCTACCAAACTTTAAACCTCTCTAGCACCAGTGCTATGTGCAAAAGAAGCTAACTTACAGCCTTAACACTAATAATAATAATTACTGCTTGCCTTTGTTTTATAGCAGTCACGGAGGGTAGGCCTATAACCAAATTCAGGCGGCCAAAGCGGACACTAGTTAAAATGCTTAAAGGCAAACTTGACCAATCTAAATCCGAAACAATTATATTGATTATATTACAGTATATATATTATAATTCAAATGAAATATCTTTTTTTAAAATCTTTGGACAAGTAATTTTTGTAGTCGGACAAGTGAATGACAAATTAACTTGTCCGAAGGACAACCACATGACAATGCTAAATGTCAAGCCCTGATTTAGCACATCACAAATTGGTATACAAATGTAGCAATAAACAAAATATTACAATGCCTGGAAGTCACTGTTTTGGTCAAAGGTTAAGGAGCACAATAGGCTTTTTATAGCAACAAACTGTAATAATCCACTTTATTCAGATTTTGCATTGTCAATGAGTATTTTTACATGTGCAAATATAACAAATAACATAATAATGAAAATATCATAATAAATATAATACTTACATTTTTTTGCTGCTCAACTGGAAAATACTGAAAATTCTGAGTTAAAAGGATAAAAACAGAACTGAATGATAAAAATATTTAATTACAGACAATTTATGTAACATGGGTGGGAAAACCATTCAACACAAACATCAATAAGTTAAAAAAGAGCTATACATTCACTAAAAGTGAACATAATAGCTAAAAGTGGCTAAAAGTCATTGTTTGTCATTCAACACTAACCATTTAACGTTAGCCCCACAAGCTTAATCTTAATTTATATTCGTTAGCATCTCGGCTAAAACATGCGCTGCCTTCACTGTGTAAATAAATGGTTTAAACAGCCAAAAGCGGCCATACAATTAGACGTGTCAGAGTATACATTTATATAAATAGTATATAGTTAGTATATTTAAGTTATTTATATATTTTGACTTTACTTACCTCCAATGGGACAGTCGAGAGGTTGTTGCGAAACGTCATTTTGAATTCCCGGCTGTCGCGCGAGCGGAACAACACCGGTGAACACTCGTGCCAGACAGATGTTTGATCGCAGACGGATCGGCGACATCAACGCACAGTGAGATCTATTTGTGAACTGACTGCTCTGTATGCTTTAGAGATGCTGTCGGTACACGATCCGGGATGCCTGCACGATCCGTTCACGCATGCGCATAATGACGTAGTAGACAATTCTGTTTAGCGACGACACTGCACGATCTGTTCCACGCTTGAGCACCTTTGTACCGCGACTTTCACTACTGTCCACCTCTGGTCTCATGTCACTTCTGTGTGCACACTATGCGTTGAAATACTCTGTAACGTTTCCCCAGACTTGTTTGTAGTTCTTTCTTCATGTAAGTGCAGATAGTCTAGGCAGAAATGCATATTATGTTCCTTATTGTGTTCTGTAACCACCATTGAAGGGATTATTCCTCATTTAGATTATATAGATAGATATATTAGCCTATATATAGACCCATACTAATACAAAACGAGTCGATTTAAAGTTAACTAATATTAGCAGCTTTTAATAAAAACTATAATAACTTTAATAAATACTACTGACCTCAGATCGAAACACGGCAAGTTAAGTAGGCGTAATGCCATGCAGCAATGAATCGCAAAGGGGAGTATGGAGGAAACTGAAGGTTTGCAGTGACAGACTCTCAAGACTCAGACTTTATTCCACATGTAACCAAAATCGTGTATGTTCATGTAACAACTCCTTTATTATTTTGGATTGGCAACCACGTAAACACATCGTAATGCATAGCGTAAGCTACATTTTAAAACATCAAAATAGACCCGCCGTGAACTGTTAAATGAAAAACACGACGTAGCCTACAAAAACCATAGTTGCATTATAGTAACTGCAGTTTAACCATGATGTAGTTCAACTATGATAATACAAATTGTAATAAATCAGAAAAGGTGTGTTTCTATGTGTAAATATACACAAAACAGTGCTCATAAATAATTTATATATTTTGCAAACAAGTCAATAAGCAGGCTAAATGACCATACAGGTTGATATCTAAATGTTTTACTTCAACTGTGGAATCTAAACTGGGAATCGATAAGAATCGAAATCGATAAGCAGAATCAGAATTGGAATCGGAATCGATAAAATTGAAACGATTCCCAACCCCACACCTGCCCAAATAAAGTCAATATGTGTGGGAAACACTGCAATGGTAATAGCTCAAAGTTCACTCCCTGTTGCGTTGAAACTAGCTTAAATATTATTACAGTAGGCTTACTAGCTACAATAGTCTATAAGGGGAAAATTCGCATCACAACAATAGGCTTAGTAAAAGCACTATAATATTACTTCAAATTATTTGAGAATCAAGTTTACATGCTCTCTATTGTGAAAAACTGCCGTACTTCTGCCATATGCCTCTTCTGCTTCCACTTTGGAAAGACTTTGAAATTGCCTGTTTAGACTTGACTCACGTCAGTATGAGGTTTTGGTTCATGCTATAAATCAATGATTTGCCTTTCACACAAACGCACCGTGTCACACAAGCTTTCACTTTCACTGTAGTCAAACCACCACCCACTCATAAACAACTTCTTCCATTTATGCTCTAATCTACTGAATGTGGACTGTAGCCTACGTCTTCATGTTGTCCAAACAAATATATTTAGCCTGGTTAAAAAGAAATTCAGGTCAAGGCAAAATGTTTCAAAAGTTCTCATGTTTAATAAAAATTATTGTTGTTGCTATATACTAATAGTTAAAATGAATAGTTCAATATAGTATAATGTATAATGAGATTTTTTGTAATGCTAGTGTTCTTTTACCTTAAAGAGATAATTCAGCCAAAAATGAATTCTGTCATAATTTACTTACCCTCAGATTGTTCCAAACCAAACCTGTATACATTTCTTTGTTCTCCTAAACACAAAGGCAGATATTCGGAAGAAATGTCAGTAACCAAAAAGATCTCATCCACCCATTGACTCCCATAGTATGTATTTTCCCTACTATGGCAGTAAATGGGGGATGACATCTGTTTGGTTAATGACATTCTTACAAATATCTTCCTTTGTGTTCAGCAGAACAAAGACATTTATTAAGGATTGTAACAACCTGAAGGTGAGTAAATGATGACAGAATTGTCATTTTTAGGTGATCCCTTTAATGTGCTGAATTAACTTAAGAGTATCAGTTGTTTGATATATTTATAGCTCTATATTTTAATTTTATTTGTACACTCCTTAGCCTACATTTCTGTTTATTTTACAATAAAGATGAACAATATTTTCCCTTTAAAGCTCAATAAAGAGTGACATATTTCTCATGTACCATAGTAATCAGAAAGACACATTAAACATGCAGCCATTTGTTTGTAGGCTAAATGAATAGACTACTTAAAGTACAAACACGTAAGGAGTAATTCAACCAAATACCTTTGACAATTTTAGCACTATTTTTATTGACACATTTGACAGACACTTTTATCCCAAATTACAGTGCATTCAATTTATAAATTTTTCGACTACACTGTAAAAAATGATTTGTTGTTTCAACTTAAAAAAATAAGTTACCATGTTGCCTTAAAATTTTAAGTTAGTTCAACTTAAAAATATTAGTCAACACAACTAGTTTGCAACAAATTCATTAAGTGAACTAATATTTTTATTTTTATTTTTTGAAACAACAAATCATTTTTTACAGTGTAGGCTTTGTGTGTTCCCTGATTTGAAACCACAACCTTTTGCACTGATACCAATTAAGTCACATGAACACAATAAGGTGCTGTGGCTGGAAAGAACAGGGTTATAGTAGATATCAGCACTTGCCATGTATGAATCATAACAAGCAGCTAATATGTGTTGACATCTCAGCAGAGTGAGTTGATTTACATAGCTGTCAGTCACAGGATCTTCTGAATGATGGTATAATTCCTAAACCTCCATGTTATTCTGTGCAACCATCCTTAATGATCTGTATAAAGCACAGAGTTAAACACATTAGTGTGACATGACACATTACATTTCAATTGCCTATTGAACTTCAAAAAAAGTTGGAAATAAATAACTACAATAAATTCATATTTCTAATAAAAGTCATACATTACAGAATAGATATCAAATTATTATTCAACAAATGTTTAACTTACTACCCCTTGAAGATCCTGGTTTCATCCACTGTGGAGAAAAATGACAGCATCCTTTTAACAAATTAGATACGTAATACTTTTGTATACTCGGCCATTGCGGGAACTCAGTGTTTCCTCTGCCAAGCAACACAAATCTGTATGGAATTTGTTTCTGTAACAGCTGTGTGTATAATCCACAAGAAAAGGAAGAAAGGTAAACCTAAAATCTAGTATTTTTGACTGCAGAAACCCAGGAACACTGGAGAAACAAAACAGGCACACTGACCAAAACAAAACCAGAACAGCCAAAGGACGTACAGTATGCAGCAGGAAAAGTAATAAAAGGGCAATCAAGGAAACAGAGGAGGGGCTAATTAACAATAAGAAGAACTTATAATGGAATCAAATTAATCAATGAACAGAGAAACTAAGGAACATAATGAAACTTAAACAAAACCAAAAAAGAACTAAACATAACCATGACAGTTTCAAATACTTGTACTACTGTAAATAAATACATATTAGAACACTAAGACTCCCCCCTTCATCTGTTTAGAAACACACAATACACTGCTAGCAACACAGAATTACAATTTTATATCTTTGACGTTTTACAGTAAGTGATATCCTTACACTATTCACATTATTTCTCAACCCAAACTATGACCTCACAAAACTTTTATTTTTATTTTATGTTGTGTAAAATACCTACATATAGATTTCAGTATTGAGCAAGTGTGTTTACCTGTGTAAAATCTGGCCAACGTGATGCTCTGCTGAAAGATGACTTGCCTGTTTCAAATAATACAGTTTTAAAATTTGTGTTGCTGATCATTAGATGCTACAGCAGAGAAAACACAGAGATCCTATATATCCCATTACCTTAAGGCAGTGGTCTCCAACGTGGTGCCCGCGGGCACCTGGTAGCCCGCATAAACTCTGTAAGGTGCCCGCCAAACACAGGGCTCAACAATAATGCTCAGGACAGTTGATGAATCTGTGACTATACGTATCAGCCAAGTGCTACATCATCATGAAATGTTATTAGCACGCGCTGTAAGCTTTAATATATTCAAGTGGAAAAATATGTGAAAGAAAACAGAATTTGGTCCTGTGAGCCTAAAAATAATGCATCACGTGTTTCAAGTTTGAAAGTATTTTATCAACAAGTAGCCCTCTAGATGATTTTATATCTTCAGGTAGCCCTCGCTTACAAAAAGGTTGGAGACCCCTGCCTTAAGGAAAAAATGATAAATGCTTAACCGTGCTTAAATCATACAGATTATTGAGAAAAAAGTAACATACTTTGACATGGACAAACTTTAACTCCCGCTGTCTCTCCCTGTGGAGAACAAGTTGAAAGTTCTGAGTAAACAGTGACCTGTTGTTTTTAAATGATACAGTACATTTTTGTGCAGCCTTTTAAAAATATTTAGAGCATTATTGTAAATACCTGCTGTATTAACCAGTTCACAACTTTGTCAATTGCATCATCATTTTTCTGACACTTTAGTAATCCTGTGTCTTCATAGAACAGACAGTCCACTGTCAGTATGTCTGTCCTGTTGACACATCTGCTGCTGTCTGGTACAGTTTTCTCTGGCTCAAATGTGTGATGTAGCACCACTAGAACTTTCATCTTAGAGGCTGTTAAAACAAAAACATATTTAAGGAAATGTGTCTGAATTTCTACTTTAAGATTTATGTATCATCATCTAATATTTAAGAATTAACAAATGTACAGTATTGTTTGTTTTTGTCTTGCACTAATGTTTGATTTAAAATAAAGTGATAATGAATAAATCACCTGTGGAGTCGTCAAATATCTTCAGAGCTGCTTCTATATCAGTTCCAGCTCGAGACACAAAAGGACAGAAAACCAAAACAAAGTGACTCTCATCTACTGTAGGAACTTCCTTCAGAGATTTAATGCGGGCACTCAGAGTGTTGAAAATTTTTATGTGAGTCTCATTCGTTTTTCCACTTGAAATAATGCAAACTTTGACGTCCTCTGAAAAATATATTAGTATGGGAAGAAACAGCAAAAAGAATATAAAATGTAAATGATGAGTTAAGATGAGTGCAAACCATAATATTCAACAGTGTAATGTGCATGACAAAGCAAGCAGTTATTATTAAGCCCTCTCATGGAGTAACAGCCTTACCTGTACAAATCTCTGGCTCATTACTTTTACTCTTTTTAAAATCCACTATCTCAGATTGACCTTCCTCCTGCAGACACACAACAACAGTAGTTAAATTAATACAGTATTTAGAATAAAACGGTAACAGAAATTTAACTTTTTTGTATTTTTTTTTACATAAATATTTTTAAATACTGTATACCTGCACAGACTTGTGTGATCCTTTCCTTGATGTTAATCCCTTTGATCTATTTTGACGTGGACATACTTCAACACCTGTTGTCTTCCCCTGCAAACAACACAAGCTTATTTAAAAATCAGTGATTAATAGTTATTTATTTTACAGCAATTATTATTATTTATTATTGTTAAATAGACCAACCTGCTCTATTAACCAATCAACAACCTTGTCTATTGCATCATTATTTCTCTGACACTTTAGTAATCCTGTGTCTTCATAGAACAGACAGTCCACTGTCAGTATATCTGTCCTGTTGACACATCTGCTGCTGTCTGGTACAGTTTTCTCTAGGTCAAATGAGTGATGTAGCACCACCAGAACTTTCAATTTAGAGGCTGTTCAAAGAAAAGAGAAATGCATTAAAGACATTATAAAAATAGCAACTTTTGTGTTTTCTAAAATTCTGATGATAGTCACACAACCTGTAGAGTCAGTAAATATTTTCAGTGCTGCTTCAATATCAGTTCCAGCTCGAGAAACAATAGGACAGAAAACCAAAACAATGTTACTCCCATCCACCATAGGAACTTCTCTCAGATCTTCAACTCGGTTCATCAGAGAGTAAACAAAACTTTTATGAGAGTTATTTGTTTTTCCAGTCAACATGGAGAACAGTTTGACTCCACCTGAAACATGAATGGTCAAAAAAGTTATGGACTGACTGCGATGATGTGAAGTCATTATGTCTTTAAATATTTGTAAATGTTCTCTCATTTTTTCTCGGACTGTTCCTTGGAGCCATGTCCGAGACACTGCATCAGGCATCTTCTCCAAATCTCTCCTCATCATTTGATGTTTTAGGTAATTTTCATGATGGGAAAGCAACTCATCTGGCTCCTCAAGAGAACTGAATGTGTAGCACAACACATTCTCCACATTAATATCTGACAAAATTGTATCCAAGTTATTGTGTTCCTCTGCTCCAGAGTCCAGAAGTTGTTGAAGAATTCTAGTAACTACATTTAATTCTTTTTCTTTTATGGTGATCCACTCTGTAAGACTGGTGGCTTTAAATGGAGATTCTTCATGAGCTTGTAGAAGATTTGCCAAATCACAGATGTCTTTTTCACAGGCTTGAATTGACTGGATCAAGGATTGAATTCTGGTATTTAAGTCTTGTCTGTAGGTTTGACAGTGTTTCATCATGTCTTGAATCTTTCTGTTAAATGCACCGAATATTTTTGATCTGCTGTCATCCATAAGTTCACTGCACTTTCTTTCAGTCAAAGTAAGACTCTCTAAGACAGACTCTGTGGCACTTATGAGCTTCTTGTCTATGACTCTGATGTGGATGACATCACTGTCTAGTGGTGTAGTTGAGTTTCCCCACTGCTGTATATTTAATATCATACTGAGTGTCTGGACTGAGATCTTTTAGAGTTACTGTATCTTCGCTTTTTGTGCACATGCTTGAGATTTCCATGCTCTCTCTTCCTTATTTTGTACAGTAACTTCAGCTCTACTGTAACAGGACACTGATGAAGGTCATCTTAAGAACTACACTGTGACCTCTGACCTGTATAATGATTTGACAGGCTGGTTTTGACGGAGGAAGTGAAGCAAATATCTTCATCAGATCCGTTTTCATACAAAGAGATGCAAGAACCTGGATGGATTGTGTGGTGTTTTGGCAAAATCAAAAAAGTTATGGGCTGACTGCGATGATGTGAAGTCATTATGTCTTTAAATATTTTTAAATGTTCTCTTATTTTTTCTCGGACTGTTCCTTGGAGCCAGTCCGAGACACTGCATCAGGCATCTTCTCCTAAATCTCTCCTCATCATTTGATTTTTTAGGTAATTTTCATGATGGGAAAGCAACTCCATCTGGCTCCCCAAAGAGAAACTGAATGTGTAGCACAACACATTCCTCCACATTAATATCTGACAAAATTTCATCCAAGTTAATTGATCCTCTGCTCCAGAGTCCAGAAGTTGTTGAAGAATTCTAGAACTACATTTAATTTCTTTTTCTTTTATAGTGACTCACTCTCGTAAGACTGTGGCTTTAAATGGAGATTCTTCATGAGCTTGTTGAAGATCTGCCAAATCACAGATGTCTTTTTCACAGGTTTGAGATTGACTGGATCAAGGAATGAATTCTGGTATTTTAGTCTTGTCTGTAGGTTTGACAGTGTTTCATCATGTCTTGAATCTTTATGTTAAATGCACTGTATATTTTTGATCTGCTGTCATCCATAAGTTCACTGCACTTTCTTTCAGTCAAAGTAAGACTGCTCTGAAGACAGACTCTGCGGCACTTTATGAGCTTCTTGTCTATGACTCTGATGTGGATGACATCACTGTCTATGGTGTAGCGTCATGTTGCCAACTGCTGTATATTTAATCTCATAACTCAGTGTCTGGACTGGAATCTGTCAGAGTTACTGTATCTTGGCTTTGTGCAGATGCTGAGATTTCCAGTCTTTCTACGTCTTTCATTTTATACATTAAACCTAGAGCTCTTCTGTAGCTCGACATGTTGGTGTACCTGCAAAGACTACACTGTGACCTTTGACCTGGGGTTCAACAGGCTGGTTTTGAGCTGAGGAGTAAAGCAAATATCTTTCATCAGATCCATATTCATACAAGGAGAATGCAGGAACCTGGATGGATTGTGTGGTCTTTTGAAGAAACCAAAAACTTTGTGGACTGACTGTCATGTGAAGTCATTATGTCTTTAAATATTTGTAAATGTTCTCTCATTTTTTCTCGGACTGTTCCTTGGAGCCATGTCCGAGACACTGCATCAGGCATCTTCTCCAAATCTCTCCTCATCATTTGATGTTTTAGGTAATTTTCATGATCAAAAAGCAACTCATCTGGCTCCTCAAGAGAACTGAATGTGTAGCACAACACATTCTCCACATTAATATCTGACAAAATTGTATCCAAGTTATTGTTCCTCTGCTCCAGAGTCCAGAAGTTGTTGAAGAATTGTAGTAACTACATTTAATTCTTTTTCTTTTTAGTGATCTACTCTGTAAGACTGGTGGCTTTAAATGGAGATTCTTCATGAGCTTGTTGAAGATCTGCCAAATCACAGATGTCTTTTTCACAGGTTTGAATTGACTGGATCAAGGATTGAATTCTGGTATTTAAGTCTTGTCTGTAGGTTTGACAGTGTTTCATCATGTCTTGAATCTTTATGTTAAATGCACTGTATATTTTTGATCTGCTGTCATCCATAAGTTCACTGCACTTTCTTTCAGTCAAAGTAAGACTCTCTAAGACAGACTCTGCGGCACTTATGAGCTTCTTGTCTATGACTCTGATGTGGATGACATCACTGTCTATGGTGTAGCTCAGTTTGCCAACTGCTGTATATTTAATCTCATACTCAGTGTCTGGACTGAGATCTGTCAGAGTTACTGTATCTTGGCTTTGTTGCAGATGCTGAGATTTCCAGTCTTCTACGTCTTTCATTTTATACATTAACCTGAGCTCTTCTGTAGCTCGACATGTTGGTGGTACCTGCAAGACTACACTGTGACCTTTGACCTGTTCAACAGGCTGGTTTTGACGGAGGAGTAAAGCAAATATCTTCATCAGATCCATTATCATAAAGGAGAATGCAGGAACCTGGAATATTTTTCACTTCTTTTGATGCGACAATAAATTTGGCTGGTTTACGCTGTTTTGAATTGATCAGGTTTTTAAATATAATCGTGTTGGTCCTCATATTCTTTTTGGCATCAGAGGAAAGCCCAGTCATCCATTTGGCACTGGGTGAATTCTCTTTCTTTTGCCCCTTTGGACTCAAGTAGTCCTTCTGTGTAGAAAGGAGCACATCTGGACCCTCAAATGATGTGAACGTGTAGCTAACCAAATGTTCAACTTCTAGATCCATCAAGATTTCATCTAGATTCACTTCCACTTTTGCTCCATAATCATTCAGTTGTCTGATTAATGTTTTTATTATGGCAGATTCTTTTTCTTTCTCTTTCACCCATTGTTCAAGATCCTGACCTCTGAATGGAGATTCCATATGATCATGCAGAAGATCATTCAACTCGGTTTCCTTTTTCTTATCCCCACGGATTTCTGGCAACAGAGAGCCAAGTTTTTTCATGAGACTCAACTTATAGCTGCAACAGTTTTCCCTCATCTGCATTATTTGATAATGAAATGCTTCAAAAGACAAAGCAGGTGGCTCCTTCAGAAGATCGCCGCATTTCATTTCGGTTGTACTTAAACTCTCAAAAACTGATTCCACAGCTTTGATTAGACCTGTGCTGATGTCTTTTTGAACGTTTGCTGCACTTGTGTGTAATTTATCTAAAGGATAAAGCCACACTCTCAATGGAACTGCAAGTTCTTTCTCCTCTCCTAACAGTTTTGGAAGATCAGCAAAAATCTTCAAAGCATCTTCAAAAGAGGTTGGATTAGATGGCAACTGAAAGTCACCATAAAATGTACAGCTGAATTTTTGAACGGCAGTCTTCTGATTGTCATTCATGTTCAGATCAATCTCTGCACCCAGTGAAATGCCCTTCAGCTTATCAAATGTAGCTTTTACTTCACCGTCTACAGTAGTTTTGTCCTCATCTGATGAAACTTCTCTGTCAAAAACAAAGCAAGCATTCGCCCCATACAGCACAGCGGTCACCACATGTGTAGCTGTATCATTATCAAAGGCTTCATAGTGAGTTATATTTCCAGAAGCCAAGTGGTTCATGGTCAGTTCTTCAAACTTGGTGGTTGAATGGTAATGTAGGGTTAGTCTTTGCTGTTTAAAGGATTTCTTGGTGTCGCTGAGATATTTTGCTGCTCCTCTCACATTGACAAGTCCACTTAAAAGACTTAATTTCAGAGAACCATCAATGTTCAGTAAGTGAGATTTTTCTTCAATGGAGTCTGAAGCTGTGACATTGAAATCTGTATTTATTTGGGCATGACTATGTATACTCTGCTGAAGCTGCTCTTTATCCCATAGTGTGATTCCTATAATTGGAAACAACAATATGGCATATTAAATATGAACATGTGGTTCATAAATCATGAATCAATAAAAGGGAATAATTCCTTAATAATTAGTTAATCCAACATAAATTACATTTCATAACCATTTGTTTCTTCCTTTTCAACCACTTTATACACATTGTAATCAATCACAACATATCCTGTTGGATAATCACTCTGGTTTACAGTATTGGTCTAATGGTTCAGTTATAATTGTAATGGTAACTTGTTAGATTTGTAATGTGCTATATATTTGAGTTCTAATTTACACTTAAAAATAAAGGTGCTTAAAAGGTTTTTCACAGCGATGCCATAGAAGAACCATTTTTGGTTCCACAAAGCACCATTCAGTCAAAGGTTCTTTAAAGAACCATCTCTTTCTTACTTTTTTATAATCTGAAGAACCTTTTTTCGCCACAAAGAACCTTTTGTAAAGCAGAATATGTAAGGTTCTTTATGGAACCCAAAGGTTCTTCTAAAAGCACCAAAGAACCTTTTGAAGCACCTTTTTTTAGAGTGTACCATATTGTTGTTAAACTGCTTCGGTCTTAAAACAACTTTGTTGAATTTAGCAATATTTTATTTTGTACCTGGTACTAGGGCATCTTTTCTGCAGTCATACAGCATCCCCAGCTGGAAGGGTCTCCCAAGAGCAGCAGTTTCTATGACATTCACTCCCACTTCATCCATTTTATGTCTAGGATTTACATGAAGGAGATAGACATTTACATTTAGGCATTTAGCAGATTTTATCCAAAGCGACTTACAAAAGTGAAGAAACCAGTGAGACATCGAATTCCAGACACTATAGAAGCGCAAAATACAGCAACACATTGACGAGACATGCAATAAAAGAAGGTAAAGATGGTTTGGGTTGATTGGACTTGTGTAATAGGCCTATAAAATGTAAACTCAATATAAATGTTCAGAATGTAGCAGGTGATACTAGGAGAACTTTGAATGAAGATGGCGTGGTCAACCGTATAAAGGTTCTAGGTAGGAACGGGTTTTAAAACGTGATTGTTTCCGGCCGGCGGAAATAGTTGGACGTACATGGTTCCATGGAGGATTCGTATGTGATGGTTGGATGTGGAGAGCAGGTAATTAGTCCATTTATGAGGGAAATGGATTAATATGCGTGGGTTCTTTTAACAAAGGAATTTTAACTTTCTAATTTCAGCTCTGTGGTGCCTGAAATAGATGGGCATATACGCGGGAGTCTGAAGGATTGTCATACTGGTTATGCTAAAGTGTTGATATGTGTGTCTGTTCGGGATCCTTGAGACAGGTATGACATAACAAGTATTAATAAAATGTTAATGGGTAATGTTTTAATTAATTAATAAAGGTGGTTTTTAAATGTTTATATTACAGGGCTGCCGAATTTAGGGTGACACTATAGGGCCTATATGTTGCTCTTGTTATTTATTTGATTTGTTTTGGTTTATTGTTTGGTATAGATTACTATTGAGGGTTTGGTTTACTGCTAGTCCGCCTGGGAAACGAGTAATCAGGCCTGATGGTAAGGCCTTGAGGGCGGACTAGTTTACTTTATTTTGTTTGTTTGTTCGTCAGTAATTTGTTTCTCCCACTGTATTACTATGTCAGGGACGGAAGGTATGGTACGTAGGCAGAGCTGAGCCATTAAACGCATGTCTAGTGTGAAGCACGATGGTGTTATGATTTGTTGTGCTGTGAAATCTGATTGTATTTCTTTTTATTATTGGTTTGTTTATTTTGTTCAACGCTCATGCGCTGCTGAGGTAACATTTGGACGTCCTGGTACATAGTTTCTTTTTGTATAGTGCCACCAATAAACTTTTGTAAGTTTTACTTGAACCTGTGTTTGTGGCATATGTTTACTGATGGTACTTGGTAACAAATACATCAACATACTGTTAAAATTCACACATTATTGGTTATTTGTTGCACGCACACCGCACCAAACTCGGTAGAGCGCAAGGGTGTTTGCCATAATGGCACGTGACGCACGCACGCACAGACAAGAGAGGAGTCGGAGGGGAACACGCGCGCGCTCGCACCAAAAAGTCAGGAAAGCGAGAGGACGCAGATGCGCCGATTATTCACTAGTTAATCCATAGCAGACAGAGTAATCATCACGAATGGATAAAAAATATTGCGCCAAATATACTTGAGTGGTCACACCCGCCCAAATAAAGTCAATATGTGTGGGAAACACTGCAATGGTAATGGCTCAAAGTTCACTCCCTGTTGCGTTGAAACTAGCTTAAATAAGTAAATATTATTACAGTAGGTTTACAGCCTATATATAGGGGAAATTCTGTCACGTATCACAACAATAGGCCTAGTAAAGCACTATAATATTATTTAAGAATCAAGTTTACATGCTCTCTATTAGGGATGGGCGATATGGCCCTAAAACTTTATCACGATAATTACTGGTATTTATTGCGATAACGATAAAACTGACGATATATCTATAACACCATCCACTGCTGTTTTTTGCGTCAAGTGATAGAAGCTGCATGTAGTCTAGACCCTCAGAAAAACAAACATTAATCAAAAAGTAAAACTTACCCCACATCAAACAGGCTCCTAAAATATACCTACAGTATTTTTGTAAATATAAAATATAATAGTGACATTCGACTTCAAAAGGTTGTATTAAAGAAAATTTTAATTAACTAAAACTCAATAAACAAACACATCATGTCATACCTAAACTCTATATAGCCTAATGTTGGGTGGAAACGATCACATCACGCTGTCAATCACTTTCTCTTGAACTGTGTGAACCTTCTCTTCTCACAGCAACATACAGTTAGGGCCATAAATATTTGAGGCACATTTTTTGTTATTTTAGCTGTGTATCAATATGTTTTCGAGTTACAGTTTTATAATAGATATTGTCTTAGTGCACACTCTCATCTTTATTTAGAGTGTATTCACATCCAGATTAGCTGAAGGATTTGGGAATTACAGCTCTTTAATATGAAGCTCCCCCTTTTTCAAGGGACCAAAAGTAATTGGACAGTTGAATAAAAAGCTGTTTCATTTAAGACAATATCCATTATAAAACTGTAACTCGAAAACATATTGATACACAGCTAAAATAATAAAAAATGTGCCTCTGTTCAAATATTTATGGCCCTAACTGTATACTGAATCTGTCTATGACTCGCGCTACAGAAAGAGAACAGAAAAATGGGATAAAAGAAATCTAATTAAATAATCCATGCTTTTATACGCTCATAAACGTATTTAAAATAACGTGATACAAATTCGCATTGTACTGTATGTTAAACAGGCAGCAGTGCTGTGCGTGCTGTGTCGCTACGAAAGTGGGCGCGAGCTGCGCACGGGACGCTCCGTTCATCCTGTATATATAACGGGCAAGAAATCATATTAAACTATTTGCGCACGCGCGCATAACATCTAACGAATGTTTAAATAAATACTTTTAGCCAAACTAAATGTTGTGGTGTAACGTATTATGACTATCAACGAATACTTAACAAACGAATTAAATAAAACGAAAGTGAAACTAAACATTAACTCGGATGCATCTACAGTGCCAAACTAAACGAGATTTAGAGCTCGTCTTTCAGTGCAAACTCTTTCTCAGCTTCACGTCCGCCCTCCGCTATACCCGTTTTCGCTTCACATATGAGCTGTGAATGGGTCTCACAAAGAAATACGTCATCAACTAGAATTTATCGTTTATATCGCGGGAAGACTAATTCCTATCATGTGGGGAATTTCTACCGGTATATTGCAAACGATATAATATCGCCCATCCCTACTCTCTATTGTGAAAACTGCCGTACTTCTGCCATTGCCCTTTCTGCTTCCACTTTGGAAAGACTTTGAAATTGCCTGTTTAGACTTGACTCACGTCAGTATGAGGTTTTGGTTCATGCTATAAATCAATGATTTGCCTTTCACACAAACGCACCGTGTCACACAAGCTTTCACTTTCACTGTAGTCAAACCCACCCACTCATAAACAACTTCCTTTATGCTCTAATCTACTGAATGTGGACTGTAGCCTACGTCTTCATGTTGTCCAAACAAATATATTTAGCCTGGTTAAAAAAAATTCAAGTCAAGGCAAAATGTTTCAAAAGTTCTCATGTTTAATAAAAATTATTGTTGTTGCTACTATACTAATAGTTCAGATATAGTATAATGTATAATGAGATTTTTTGTAATGCTAGTGTTCTTTACCTTAAAGAGATAATTCAGCCAAAAATGAATTCTGTCATAATTTACTTACCCTCAGATTGTTCCAAACCAAACCTGTATACATTTCTTTGTTCTCCTAAACACAAAGGCAGATATTCGGAAGAAATGTCAGTAACCAAAAAGATCTCATCCACCCATTGACCCCATAGTATGTATTTTCCCTACTATGGCAGTAAATGGGGGATGACATCTGTTTGGTTAATGACTTCTTCAAATATCTTCCTTTGTGTTCAGCAGAACAAAGACATTTATTAAGGTTGTAACAACCTGAAGGTGAGTAAATGATGACAGAATTGTCATTTTTAGGTGATCCCTTTAATGTGCTGAATTAACTTAAGAGTATCAGTGTTTGATATATTTATAGTCTTATATTTTAATTTTATTTGTACAATCCTTAGCCTACATTTCTGTTTATTTTACAATAAAGATAACAATATTTTCCCTTTAAAGCTCAATAAAGAGGACATATTTCTCATGTACCATAGTAATCAGAAAGACACATTAAACATGCAGCCATTTGTTTGTAGGCTAAATGAATAGACTACTTAAAGTACAACACGTAAGGAGTAATTCAACAAATACCTTTGACAATTTTAGCACTATTTTTATTGACACATTTGACAGACACTTTTATCCCAAATTACAGTGCATTCAATTTATAAATTTTTCGACTACACTGTAAAAAATGATTTGTTGTTTCAACTTAAAAAAATAAGTTACCATGTTGCCTTAAAATTTTAAGTTAGTTCAACTTAAAAATATTAGTCAACACAACTAGTTTGCAACAAATTCATTAAGTGAACTAATATTTTTATTTTTATTTTTTGAAACAACAAATCATTTTTTACAGTGTAGGCTTTGTGTGTTCCCTGATTTGAACCACAACCTTTTGCACTGATACCAATTAAGTCACATGAACACAATAAGGTGCTGTGGCTGGAAAGAACAGGGTTATAGTAGATATCAGCACTTGCCTGTTGAATCAAACAAGCAGCTAATATGTGTTGACATCTCAGCAGAGTGAGTTGATTTACATAGCTGTCAGTCACAGGATCTTCTGAATGATGGTATAATTCCTAAACCTCCATGTTATTCTGTGCAACCATCCTTAATGATCTGTATAAAGCACAGAGTTAAACACATTAGTGTGACATGACACATTACATTTCAATGCCTATTGAACTTCAAAAAAAGTTGGAAATAAATAACTACAATAAATTCATATTTCTAATAAAAGTCATACATTACAGAATAGATATCAAATTATTATTCAACAAATGTTTAACTTACTACCCCTTGAAGATCCTGGTTTCATCCACTGTGGAGAAAAATTACAGCATCTTTAACAAATTAGATACGTAATACTTTTGTATATCCATTGCGGGAACTCAGTGTTTCCTCTGCCAAGCAACACAAATCTGTATGGAATTTGTTTCTGTAACAGCTGTGTGTATAATCCACAAGAAAAGGAAGAAAGGTAAACCTAAAATCTAGTATTTTTGACTGCAGAAACCCAGGAACACTGGAGAAACAAAACAGGCACACTGACCAAAACAAAACCAGAACAGCCAAAGGACGTACAGTATGCAGCAGGAAAAGTAATAAAAGGGCAATCAAGGAAACAGAGGAGGGGCTAATTAACATAATAAGAAGAACTTATAATGGAATCAAATTAATCAATGAACAGAGAAACTAAGGAACATAATGAAACTTAAACAAAACCAAAAAAGAACAAACATAACCATACAGTTTCAAATACTTGTATACTGTAAATAAATACATATTAGATAAATGATGAGTTAAGATGAGTGCAAACCATAATATTCAACAGTGTAATGTGCATGACAAAGCAAGCAGTTATTATTAAGCCCTCTCATGGAGTAACAGCCTTACCTGTACAAATCTCTGGCTCATTACTTTTACTCTTTTTAAAATCCACTATCTCAGATTGACCTTCCTCCTGCAGACACACAACAACAGTAGTTAAATTAATACAGTATTTAGAATAAAACGGTAACAGAAATTTAACTTTTTTGTATTTTTTTTTACATAAATATTTTTAAATACTGTATACCTGCACAGACTTGTGTGATCCTTTCCTTGATGTTAATCCCTTTGATCTATTTTGACGTGGACATACTTCAACACCTGTTGTCTTCCCCTGCAAACAACACAAGCTTATTTAAAAATCAGTGATTAATAGTTATTTATTTTACAGCAATTATTATTATTTATTATTGTTAAATAGACCAACCTGCTCTATTAACCAATCAACAACCTTGTCTATTGCATCATTATTTCTCTGACACTTTAGTAATCCTGTGTCTTCATAGAACAGACAGTCCACTGTCAGTATATCTGTCCTGTTGACACATCTGCTGCTGTCTGGTACAGTTTTCTCTAGGTCAAATGAGTGATGTAGCACCACCAGAACTTTCAATTTAGAGGCTGTTCAAAGAAAAGAGAAATGCATTAAAGACATTATAAAAATAGCAACTTTTGTGTTTTCTAAAATTCTGATGATAGTCACACAACCTGTAGAGTCAGTAAATATTTTCAGTGCTGCTTCAATATCAGTTCCAGCTCGAGAAACAATAGGACAGAAAACCAAAACAATGTTACTCCCATCCACCATAGGAACTTCTCTCAGATCTTCAACTCGGTTCATCAGAGAGTAAACAAAACTTTTATGAGAGTTATTTGTTTTTCCAGTCAACATGGAGAACAGTTTGACTCCACCTGAAACATGAATGGAATAAGTAAATACAAATATTACCTTATGAATATAGACATCTTCCTTTTTCACAGTGAGTGTTTTTTATGATTTGTGGCTTGAAAGTTACCTCGATCCTTCATTGATCATGATAACCCACAAAAGGATGTGTGTCAGTATAACATACATGTTTTATAAGCATAATTGTGAATTATGAAGAAATTATACCTTTTGACAAACCTTCGTCATTTACACTATGACTTACCTGAATTCCTCAGCTGTTGGTCTGGTTCATGTTTTTCCTCTAGCTG
Source organism: Triplophysa rosa (assembly GCF_024868665.1). Classification (NCBI taxonomy): domain Eukaryota; kingdom Metazoa; phylum Chordata; class Actinopteri; order Cypriniformes; family Nemacheilidae; genus Triplophysa; species Triplophysa rosa. The sequence continues at coordinate 27,932,094 of NC_079891.1, forward strand.
ATGTTTACTGGTTTCCAGCTCCTTGAATGTTTTCTCCCGCGATCTCTCCTTTTGACTCATCAAATTCTCCAACTCTGCATTTTGCTCCTTTTGATTATTCTGTTCGTCCTCAATGTGCTTGTTTTTTTGCAGCAGTTCTTTTTGTAATCGATGCTTTTGTGATTCTTGATTTTCTAGCAGACACAATTTTGTAGGGTTTGTCATTTCGCCTTGCAGTTCTTACATCTGTCTTTCATCTCCATTTTGGTCATTTTCTTTACTTAGTTCTATGAATTTTATTATGTAGTTCACAGTTCTTACATTCTAGTATTCTCCTTTCATTTTAATCCAGTTTGTTCCAGATTTATTGATTTGATCTTTGAAAGTCTGGTAAAGTTTCTCCATATTCACAACATGCTATGAGAAACATCTGTCCTGATGTTAAATAGACAAACAAAGCAAAACTTTAAACAACACTCACCTGTCATTAAAGCAGATTCCTCCATTTTTATTTTCTGTCTTTCACTCCATGTTTTGCTGATCTGTTGAAGTGAAGAAAACAGTTTGAAGAATCCAGCATCATATAAACCAAAACACAATTTCTTAAATCTGTTTTCATTCGGATTCCAATAAGATTATGGCCCGAATTTACACTTTATAAACTGTTCATAGGAAAAATACACCTGTATAATAAACACAGCAAATGATGTATAAATACTATTCTTAAACTATATCTATATATCCTTAAGTTACAATTCTACAGACAGCGATCCAGTTAAATTAATAATCAATTTGTAAAATCTCAAAGGTGTGGGAATGAAGTTTAAATGGTTCATATACAGTAACTATTGTAAAAGCATAATTCAAACAAACGTTAACACCTCTTTTTTGTCATCATTAGAGAAGCATGCCTCTTCAACGGTGTCTGCATGTGTAGCAACTCTGATGACATCACTGTCTGTGGTGTAGTTGAGTTTCCCCACTGCTGTATATTTAATATCATACTGAGTGTCTGGACTGAGATCTTTTAGAGTTACTGTATCTTCGCTCTTGTGCACATGTTGAGATTTCCATTCTCTCTCTTCCTTCATTTTGTACAGTAACTTCAGCTCTACTGTAACAGGACACGATGAAGGCATCTTAAGAACTACACTGTGACCTCTGACCTGTATAATGATTGGACAGGCTGGTTTTGATGGAGGAGTGAAGCAAATATCTTCATCAGATCCGTTTTCATACAAGAGAATGCAAGAACCTGGATGGATTGTGTGGTCTTTTGACAAAATCAAAAAAGTTATGGACTGACTGCGATGATGTGAAGTCATTATGTCTTTAAATATTTGTAAATGTTCTCTCATTTTTTCTCGGACTGTTCCTTGGAGCCATGTCCGAGACACTGCATCAGGCATCTTCTCCAAATCTCTCCTCATCATTTGATGTTTTAGGTAATTTTCATGATGGGAAAGCAACTCATCTGGCTCCTCAAGAGAACTGAATGTGTAGCACAACACATTCTCCACATTAATATCTGACAAAATTGTATCCAAGTTATTGTGTTCCTCTGCTCCAGAGTCCAGAAGTTGTTGAAGAATTCTAGTAACTACATTTAATTCTTTTTCTTTTATGGTGATCCACTCTGTAAGACTGGTGGCTTTAAATGGAGATTCTTCATGAGCTTGTAGAAGATTTGCCAAATCACAGATGTCTTTTTCACAGGCTTGAATTGACTGGATCAAGGATTGAATTCTGGTATTTAAGTCTTGTCTGTAGGTTTGACAGTGTTTCATCATGTCTTGAATCTTTCTGTTAAATGCACCGAATATTTTTGATCTGCTGTCATCCATAAGTTCACTGCACTTTCTTTCAGTCAAAGTAAGACTCTCTAAGACAGACTCTGTGGCACTTATGAGCTTCTTGTCTATGACTCTGATGTGGATGACATCACTGTCTATGGTGTAGCTCAGTTTGCCAACTGCTGTATATTTAATCTCAAACTCAGTGTCTGGACTGAGATCTGTCAGAGTTACTGTATCTTTGCTCTGTTGTACATGCTGAGATTTCCAGTCTTTATCTTCCTTTATTTTATACATTAACCTGAGGTCTTCTGTAGCTTGACATGTTGGAGGTACCTTCAAAACTACACTGTGACCTTTGACCTGTTTAATGATTGGACAGTCTGGTTTAGCTGGAGGAGTAAAGCAAAGAGCTTTATGAGATCCATTTTTATACAAGAGAATGCAGGAACCTGGATGGATTGTGTGGTCTTTTGAAGAAACCAAAAACTTTGTGGACTGACTGTCATGTGAAGTCATTATGTCTTTAAATATTTTTAAATGTTCTCTCATTTTTTCTCGGACTGTTCCTTGGAGCCATGTCCGAGACACTGCATCAGGCATCTTCTCCAAATCTCTCCTCATCATTTGATGTTTTAGGTAATTTTCATGATCAAAAAGCAACTCATCTGGCTCCTCAAGAGAACTGAATGTGTAGCACAACACATTCTCCACATTAATATCTGACAAAATTGTATCCAAGTTATTGTTCCTCTGCTCCAGAGTCCAGAAGTTGTTGAAGAATTGTAGTAACTACATTTAATTCTTTTTCTTTTTAGTGATCTACTCTGTAAGACTGGTGGCTTTAAATGGAGATTCTTCATGAGCTTGTTGAAGATCTGCCAAATCACAGATGTCTTTTTCACAGGTTTGAATTGACTGGATCAAGGATTGAATTCTGGTATTTAAGTCTTGTCTGTAGGTTTGACAGTGTTTCATCATGTCTTGAATCTTTATGTTAAATGCACTGTATATTTTTGATCTGCTGTCATCCATAAGTTCACTGCACTTTCTTTCAGTCAAAGTAAGACTCTCTAAGACAGACTCTGCGGCACTTATGAGCTTCTTGTCTATGACTCTGATGTGGATGACATCACTGTCTATGGTGTAGCTCAGTTTGCCAACTGCTGTATATTTAATCTCATACTCAGTGTCTGGACTGAGATCTGTCAGAGTTACTGTATCTTGGCTTTGTTGCAGATGCTGAGATTTCCAGTCTTCTACGTCTTTCATTTTATACATTAACCTGAGCTCTTCTGTAGCTCGACATGTTGGTGGTACCTGCAAGACTACACTGTGACCTTTGACCTGTTCAACAGGCTGGTTTTGACGGAGGAGTAAAGCAAATATCTTCATCAGATCCATTATCATAAAGGAGAATGCAGGAACCTGGAATATTTTTCACTTCTTTTGATGCGACAATAAATTTGGCTGGTTTACGCTGTTTTGAATTGATCAGGTTTTTAAATATAATCGTGTTGGTCCTCATATTCTTTTTGGCATCAGAGGAAAGCCCAGTCATCCATTTGGCACTGGGTGAATTCTCTTTCTTTTGCCCCTTTGGACTCAAGTAGTCCTTCTGTGTAGAAAGGAGCACATCTGGACCCTCAAATGATGTGAACGTGTAGCTAACCAAATGTTCAACTTCTAGATCCATCAAGATTTCATCTAGATTCACTTCCACTTTTGCTCCATAATCATTCAGTTGTCTGATTAATGTTTTTATTATGGCAGATTCTTTTTCTTTCTCTTTCACCCATTGTTCAAGATCCTGACCTCTGAATGGAGATTCCATATGATCATGCAGAAGATCATTCAACTCGGTTTCCTTTTTCTTATCCCCACGGATTTCTGGCAACAGAGAGCCAAGTTTTTTCATGAGACTCAACTTATAGCTGCAACAGTTTTCCCTCATCTGCATTATTTGATAATGAAATGCTACAAAAGACAAAGCAGGTGGCTCCTTCAGAAGATCGCCGCATTTCATTTCGGTTGTACTTAAACTCTCAAAAACTGATTCCACAGCTTTGATTAGACCTGTGCTGATGTCTTTTTGAACGTTTGCTGCACTTGTGTGTAATTTATCTAAAGGATAAAGCCACACTCTCAATGGAACTGCAAGTTCTTTCTCCTCTCCTAACAGTTTTGGAAGATCAGCAAAAATCTTCAAAGCATCTTCAAAAGAGGTTGGATTAGATGGCAACTGAAAGTCACCATAAAATGTACAGCTGAATTTTTGAACGGCAGTCTTCTGATTGTCATTCATGTTCAGATCAATCTCTGCACCCAGTGAAATGCCCTTCAGCTTATCAAATGTAGCTTTTACTTCACCGTCTACAGTAGTTTTGTCCTCATCTGATGAAACTTCTCTGTCAAAAACAAAGCAAGCATTCGCCCCATACAGCACAGCGGTCACCACATGTGTAGCTGTATCATTATCAAAGGCTTCATAGTGAGTTATATTTCCAGAAGCCAAGTGGTTCATGGTCAGTTCTTCAAACTTGGTGGTTGAATGGTAATGTAGGGTTAGTCTTTGCTGTTTAAAGGATTTCTTGGTGTCGCTGAGATATTTTGCTGCTCCTCTCACATTGACAAGTCCACTTAAAAGACTTAATTTCAGAGAACCATCAATGTTCAGTAAGTGAGATTTATCTTCAATGGAGTCTGAAGCTGTGACATTGAAATCTGTATTAATTTGGGCATGACTAAGTATACTCTGCTGAAGCTGCTCTTTATCCCATAGTGTGATTCCTATAATTGGAAACAACAATATGGCATATTAAATATGAACATGTGGTTCATAAATCATGAATCAATAAAAGGGAATAATTCCTTAATAATTAGTTAATCCAACATAAATTACATTTCATAACCATTTGTTTCTTCCTTTTCAACCACTTTATACACATTGTAATCAATCACAACATATCCTGTTGGATAATCACTCTGGTTTACAGTATTGGTCTAATGGTTCAGTTATAATTGTAATGGTAACTTGTTAGATTTGTAATGTGCTATATATTTGAGTTCTAATTTACACTTAAAAATAAAGGTGCTTAAAAGGTTTTTCACAGCGATGCCATAGAAGAACCATTTTTGGTTCCACAAAGCACCATTCAGTCAAAGGTTCTTTAAAGAACCATCTCTTTCTTACTTTTTTATAATCTGAAGAACCTTTTTTCGCCACAAAGAACCTTTTGTAAAGCAGAATATGAAAGGTTCTTTATGGAACCCAAAGGTTCTTCTAAAGCACCGAAGAACCTTTTGAAGCACATTTTTTAAGAGTGTACCATATTGTTGTTAAACTGCTTCGGTCTTAAAACAACTTTGTTGAATTTAGCAATATTTTATTTTGTACCTGGTACTAGGGCATCTTTTCTGCAGTCATACAGCATCCCCAGCTGGAAGGGTCTCCCAAGAGCAGCAGTTTCTATGACATTCACTCCCACTTCATCCATTTTATGTCTAGGATTTACATGAAGGAGATAGACATTTACATTTAGGCATTTAGCAGATTTTATCCAAAGCGACTTACAAAAGTGAAGAAACCAGTGAGACATCGAATTCCAGACACTATAGAAGCGCAAAATACAGCAACACATTGACGAGACATGCAATAAAAGAAGGTAAAGATGGTTTGGGTTGATTGGACTTGTGTAATAGGCCTATAAAATGTAAACTCAATATAAATGTTCAGAATGTAGCAGGTGATACTAGGAGAACTTTGAATGAAGAAGGCGTGGTCAACCGTATAAAGGTTCTAGGTAGGAACGGGTTTTAAAACGTGATTGTTTCCGGCCGGCGGAAATAGTTGGACGTACATGGTTCCATGGAGGATTCGTATGTGATGGTTGGATGTGGAGAGCAGGTAATTAGTCCATTTATGAGGGAAATGGATTAATATGCGTGGGTTCTTTTAACAAAGGAATTTTAACTTTCTAATTTCAGCTCTGTGGTGCCTGAAATAGATGGGCATATACGCGGGAGTCTGAAGGATTGTCATACTGGTTATGCTAAAGTGTTGATATGTGTGTCTGTTCGGGATCCTTGAGACAGGTATGACATAACAAGTATTAATAAAATGTTAATGGGTAATGTTTTAATTAATTAATAAAGGTGGTTTTTAAATGTTTATATTACAGGGCTGCCGAATTTAGGGTGACACTATAGGGCCTATATGTTGCTCTTGTTATTTATTTGATTTGTTTTGGTTTATTGTTTGGTATAGATTACTATTGAGGGTTTGGTTTACTGCTAGTCCGCCTGGGAAACGAGTAATCAGGCCTGATGGTAAGGCCTTGAGGGCGGACTAGTTTACTTTATTTTGTTTGTTTGTTCGTCAGTAATTTGTTTCTCCCACTGTATTACTATGTCAGGGACGGAAGGTATGGTACGTAGGCAGAGCTGAGCCATTAAACGCATGTCTAGTGTGAAGCACGATGGTGTTATGATTTGTTGTGCTGTGAAATCTGATTGTATTTCTTTTTATTATTGGTTTGTTTATTTTGTTCAACGCTCATGCGCTGCTGAGGTAACATTTGGACGTCCTGGTACATAGTTTCTTTTTGTATAGTGCCACCAATAAACTTTTGTAAGTTTTACTTGAACCTGTGTTTGTGGCATATGTTTACTGATGGTACTTGGTAACAAATACATCAACATACTGTTAAAATTCACACATTATTGGTTATTTGTTGCACGCACACCGCACCAAACTCGGTAGAGCGCAAGGGTGTTTGCCATAATGGCACGTGACGCACGCACGCACAGACAAGAGAGGAGTCGGAGGGGAACACGCGCGCGCTCGCACCAAAAAGTCAGGAAAGCGAGAGGACGCAGATGCGCCGATTATTCACTAGTTAATCCATAGCAGACAGAGTAATCATCACGAATGGATAAAAAATATTGCGCCAAATATACTTGAGTGGTCACACCCGCCCAAATAAAGTCAATATGTGTGGGAAACACTGCAATGGTAATGGCTCAAAGTTCACTCCCTGTTGCGTTGAAACTAGCTTAAATAAGTAAATATTATTACAGTAGGTTTACAGCCTATATATAGGGGAAATTCTGTCACGTATCACAACAATAGGCCTAGTAAAGCACTATAATATTATTTAAGAATCAAGTTTACATGCTCTCTATTAGGGATGGGCGATATGGCCCTAAAACTTTATCACGATAATTACTGGTATTTATTGCGATAACGATAAAACTGACGATATATCTATAACACCATCCACTGCTGTTTTTTGCGTCAAGTGATAGAAGCTGCATGTAGTCTAGACCCTCAGAAAAACAAACATTAATCAAAAAGTAAAACTTACCCCACATCAAACAGGCTCCTAAAATATACCTACAGTATTTTTGTAAATATAAAATATAATAGTGACATTCGACTTCAAAAGGTTGTATTAAAGAAAATTTTAATTAACTAAAACTCAATAAACAAACACATCATGTCATACCTAAACTCTATATAGCCTAATGTTGGGTGGAAACGATCACATCACGCTGTCAATCACTTTCTCTTGAACTGTGTGAACCTTCTCTTCTCACAGCAACATACAGTTAGGGCCATAAATATTTGAGGCACATTTTTTGTTATTTTAGCTGTGTATCAATATGTTTTCGAGTTACAGTTTTAAATAGATATTGTCTTAAAGTGCACACTCTCAGCTTTATTTAGAGTGTATTCACATCCAGATTAGCTGAAGGAGTTAGGAATTACAGCTCTTTAATATGAAGATCCCCCTTTTTCAAGGGACCAAAAGTAATTGGACAGTTGAATAAAAAGCTGTTTCATTTAAGACAATATCCATTATAAAACTGTAACTCGAAAACATATTGATACACAGCTAAAATAAAAAAAAATGTGCCTCTGTTCAAATATTTATGGCCCTAACTGTATACTGAATCTGTCTATGACTCGCGCTACAGAAAGAGAACAGAAAAATGGGATAAAAGAAATCTAATTAAATAATCCATGCTTTTATACGCTCATAAACGTATTTAAAATAACGTGATACAAATTCGCATTTGTACCGTATGTAAACAGGCAGCAGTGCTGTGCGCGCTGTGTCGCTATGAGAGCACATGTGGGCGCGAGCTGCGCACGGGACGCTCCGTTCATCCTGTATATAACGGGCAAGAAATCATATTAAACTATTTGCGCACGCGCGCATAACATCTAACGAATGTTTAAATAAATACTTTTAGCCAAACTAAATGTTGTGGTGTAACATATTATGACTATCAACGAATACTTAACAAACGAATTAAATAAAACGAAAGTGAAACTAAACATTAACTCGGATGCATCTACAGTGCCAAACTAAACGAGATTTAGAGCTCGTCTTTCAGTGCAAACTCTTTCTCAGCTTCACGTCCGCCCTCCGCTATACCCGTTTTCGCTTCACATATGAGCTGTGAATGGGTCTCACAAAGAAATACGTCATCAACTAGAATTTATCGTTTATATCGCGGGAAGACTAATTCCTATCATGTGGGGAATTTCTACCGGTATATTGCAAACGATATAATATCGCCCATCCCTACTCTCTATTGTGAAAGACTGCCGTACTTACATTTTCTTCGCTTCAGCTCTCCTGCCGCTTTTTCTGCTTCCACTTTGGAAAGACTTTGAAATTGCCTGTTTAGACTTGACTCACGTCAGTATGAGGTTTTGGTTCACGCTATGCTATAAATCAATGATTTGCCTTTCACACAAACGCACTGTGACGTGAACACGGAACCGTGTCACACAAGCTTTCACTTTCACTGTAGTCAAACCGCACCCACTCATAAACAACTTCCGTTTATGCTCTAATCTACTGAATGTGGACTGTAGCCTACGTCTTCATGTTGTCCAAACAAATATATTTAGCCTGGTTAAAAATAAATTCAAGTCAAGGCAAAATGTTTCAAAAGTTCTCATGTTTAATAAAAATTATTGTTGTTGCTACATACTAATAGTTCGATATAGTATAATGTATAATGAGATTTTTTGTAATAGTGTTCTTGTACCTTAAAGAGATAATTCAGCCAAAAATGAATTCTGTCATAATTTACTTACCCTCAGATTGTTCCAAACCTGTATACATTTCTTTGTTCTCCTAAACACAAAGGCAGATATTCGGACAAAATGTCAGTAACCAAAAAGATCTCATCCACCCATTGACACCCATAGTATGTATTTTCCCTACTATGGCAGTAAATGGGGGATGACATCTGTTTGGTTAATGACGTTCTTCCAAATATCTTCCTTTGTGTTCAGCAGAACAAAGACATTTATTAAGGTTTGTAACAACCTGAAGGTGAGTAAATGATGACAGAATTGTCATTTTTAGGTGATCCCTTTAATGTGCTGAATTAACTTAAGAGTATCAGTAGTTTGATATATTTATATAATTTATGTCTATATATTTTAATTTTATTTGTACAATCCTTAGCCTACATTTCTGTTTATTTTACAAGATAAACAATATTTCCCTTTAAAGCTCAATAAAGAGCGACATATTTCTCATGTACCATAGTAATCAGAAAGACACATTAAACATGCAGCCATTTGTTTGTAGGCTAAATGAATAGACTACTTAAAGTACAATCACGTAAGGAGTAATTCAACAAAATACCTTTGACAATTTTAGCACTATTTTTATTGACACATTTGACAGACACTTTTATCCCAAATTACAGTGCATTCAATTTATACATTTTTCGACTAGGTTTTGTGTGTTCCCTGGGATTTGAACCCACAACCTTTTGCACTGCAACCAATTAAGTCACATGAACACAATAAGGTGCTGTGGCTGGAAAGAACAGGGTTATAGTAGATATCAGCACTTGCCGTGTGTGAATCACAACAAGCAGCTAATATGTGTTGACATCTCAGCAGAGTGAGTTGATTTACATATAGCTGTCAGTCACAGGATCTTCTGAATGATGGTGTAACAAAAGATAATTCCTAAACCTCCATGTTATTCTGTGCAACCATCCTTAATGATCTGTATAAAGCACAGAGTTAAACACATTAGTGTGACATGACACCATTACATTTCAATCGCCTATAATGTATTGAACTTCAAAAAAAGTTGGAAATAAATAACTACAATAAATTCATATTTCTAATAAAAGTCATACATTACAGAATAGATATCAAATTATTATTCAACAAATGTTTAACTTACTACCCCTTGAAGATCCTGGTTTCATCCACTGTGGAGAAAAATTACAGCATCATTATAACAAATTAGATACGTAATACTTTTGTATACTCGGCCATTGCGGGAACTCAGTGTTTCCTCTGCCAAGCAACACAAATCTGTATGGAATTTGTTTCTGTAACAGCTGTGTGTATAATCCACAAGAAAAGGAAGAAAGGTAAACCTAAAATCTAGTATTTTTGACTGCAGAAACCCAGGAACACTGGAGAAACAAAACAGGCACACTGACCAAAACAAAACCAGAACAGCCAAAGGACGTACAGTATGCAGCAGGAAAAGTAATAAAAGGGCAATCAAGGAAACAGAGGAGGGGCTAATTAACAATAAGAAGAACTTATAATGGAATCAAATTAATCAATGAACAGAGAAACTAAGGAACATAATGAAACTTAAACAAAACCAAAAAAGAACTAAACATAACCATGACAGTTTCAAATACTTGTACTACTGTAAATAAATACATATTAGAACACTAAGACTCCCCCCTTCATCTGTTTAGAAACACACAATACACTGCTAGCAACACAGAATTACAATTTTATATCTTTGACGTTTTACAGTAAGTGATATCCTTACACTATTCACATTATTTCTCAACCCAAACTATGACCTCACAAAACTTTTATTTTTATTTTATGTTGTGTAAAATACCTACATATAGATTTCAGTATTGAGCAAGTGTGTTTACCTGTGTAAAATCTGGCCAACGTGATGCTCTGCTGAAAGATGACTTGCCTGTTTCAAATAATACAGTTTTAAAATTTGTGTTGCTGATCATTAGATGCTACAGCAGAGAAAACACAGAGATCCTATATATCCCATTACCTTAAGGCAGTGGTCTCCAACGTGGTGCCCGCGGGCACCTGGTAGCCCGCATAAACTCTGTAAGGTGCCCGCCAAACACAGGGCTCAACAATAATGCTCAGGACAGTTGATGAATCTGTGACTATACGTATCAGCCAAGTGCTACATCATCATGAAATGTTATTAGCACGCGCTGTAAGCTTTAATATATTCAAGTGGAAAAATATGTGAAAGAAAACAGAATTTGGTCCTGTGAGCCTAAAAATAATGCATCACGTGTTTCAAGTTTGAAAGTATTTTATCAACAAGTAGCCCTCTAGATGATTTTATATCTTCAGGTAGCCCTCGCTTACAAAAAGGTTGGAGACCCCTGCCTTAAGGAAAAAATGATAAATGCTTAACCGTGCTTAAATCATACAGATTATTGAGAAAAAAGTAACATACTTTGACATGGACAAACTTTAACTCCCGCTGTCTCTCCCTGTGGAGAACAAGTTGAAAGTTCTGAGTAAACAGTGACCTGTTGTTTTTAAATGATACAGTACATTTTTGTGCAGCCTTTTAAAAATATTTAGAGCATTATTGTAAATACCTGCTGTATTAACCAGTTCACAACTTTGTCAATTGCATCATCATTTTTCTGACACTAAAGTAATCCTGTGTCTTCATAGAACAGACAGTCCACTGTCAGTATATCTGTCCTGTTGACACATCTGCTGCTGTCTGGTACAGTTTTCTCTAGATCAAATGTGTGATGTAGCACCACTAGAACTTTCATCTTAGAGGCTGTTAAAACAAAAACATATTTAAGGAAATGTGTCTGAATTTCTACTTTAAGATTTATGTATCATCATCTAATATTTAAGAATTAACAAATGTACAGTATTGTTTGTTTTTGTCTTGCACTAATGTTTGATTTAAAATAAAGTGATAATGAATAAATCACCTGTGGAGTCGTCAAATATCTTCAGAGCTGCTTCTATATCAGTTCCAGCTCGAGACACAACAGGACAGAAAACCAAAACAACGTGACTCTCATCTACTGTAGGAACTTCCTTCAGAGATTTAATGCGGGCACTCAGAGTGTTGAAAATTTTTATGTGAGTCTCATTCGTTTTTCCACTCGAAATAATGCAAACTTTGACGTCCTCTGAAAAATATATAAGTATGGGAAGAAACAGCAAAAAGAATATAAAATGTAAATGATGAGTTAAGATGAGTACAAACCATAATATTCAACAGTGTAATGTGCATGACAAAGCAAGCAGTTATTATTAAGCCCTCTCATGGAATAACAACCTTACCTGTACAAATCTCTGGCTCATTACTTTTACTCTTTTTAAAATCCACCATCTCAGATTGACCTTCCTCCTGCAGACACACAACAATAGTAGTTAAATTAATACAGTATTTAGAATAAAACGGTAACAGAAATTTAACTTTTTTGTATTTTTTTTACATAAATATTTTTAAATACTGTATACCTGCACAGACTTGTGTGATCTTTTCCTTGATGCTAATCCCTTTAATTGACGTGGACATACTTCAACAACTGATGTCTTCCCCTGCAAACAACAACAACAACAACAACACAAGCTTATTTAATAATCAGTGATTAATAGTTATTTATTTTACAGCAATTATTCTTATTTATTATTGTTAAATAGACCAACCTGCTCTATTAACCAATCAACAACCTTGTCTATTGCCTCATCATTTCTCTGACACTTTAGTAATCCTGTGTCTTCATAGAACAGACAGTCCACTGTCAGTATATCTGTCCTGTTGACACATCTGCTGCTCTCTGGTACAGTTTTCTCTGGCTCAAATGTGTGATGTAGCACCACCAGAACTTTCAATTTAGAGGCTGTTCAAAGAAAAGAGAAATGCATTAAAGACATTATAAAAATAGCAAATTTTGTGTTTTCTAAAATTCTGATGATAATCACACAACCTGTAGAGTCAGTAAACATTTTCAGTGCTGCTTCAATATCAGTTCCAGCTCGAGAAACAATAGGACAGAAAACCAAAACAATGTTACTCCCATCCACCATAGGAACTTCTCTCAGATCTTCAACTCGGTTCATCAGAGAGTAAACAAAACTTTTATGAGAGTTATTTGTTTTTCCAGTCAACATGGAGAACAGTTTGACTCCACCTGAAACATGAATGGGCATGAAATAAGTAAATACAAATATTACCATATGAATATAGACATCTTCCTTTTTCACGGTGTGTGTTTTTTATGCTTTGTGGCTTGAAAGTTACCTCGATCCTTCATTGATCATGATAACCCACAAAAGGATGTGTGTCAGTATAACATACATGTTTTATAAGCATAATTGTGAATTATGAAGAAATTATAAATTTTGACAAACCTTCGTCATTTACACTATGACTTACCTGAATTCCTCAGCTGTTGGTCTGGTTCATGTTTTTCCTCTAGCTGATGTTTACTGGTTTCCAGCTCCTTGAATGTTTTCTCCCGCGATCTCTCCTTTTGACTCATCAAATTCTCCAACTCTGCATTTTGCTCCTTTTGATTATTCTGTTCGTCCTCAATGTGCTTGTTTTTTTGCAGCAGTTCTTTTTGTAATCGATGCTTTTGTGATTCTTGATTTTCTAGCAGACACAATTTTGTAGGGTTTGTCATTTCGCCTTGCAGTTCTTACATCTGTCTTTCATCTCCATTTTGGTCATTTTCTTTACTTAGTTCTATGAATTTTATTATGTAGTTCACAGTTCTTACATTCTAGTCTTCTCCTTTCATTTTAATCCAGTTTGTTCCAGATTTTTTGATTTGATCTTTGAAAGTCTGGTAAAGTTTCTCCATATTCACCACATGCTATGAGAAACATCTGTCCTGATGTTAAATAGACAAACAAAGCAGAACTTTAAACAACACTCACCTGTCATTAAAGCAGATTCCTCCATTTTTATTTTCTGTCTTTCACTCCATGTTTTGCTGATCTGTTGAAGTGAAGAAAACAGTTTGAAGAATCCAGCATCATATAAACCAAAACACAATTTCTTAAATCTGTTTTCATTCGGATTCCAATAAGATTATGGCCCGAATTTACACTTTATAAACTGTTCATAGGAAAAATACACCTGTATAATAAACACAGCAAATGATGTATAAATACTATTCTTAAACTATATCTATATATCCTTAAGTTACAATTCTACAGACAGCGATCCAGTTGAATTAATAATCAATTTGTAAAATCTCAAAGGTGTGGGAATGAAGTTTAAATGGTTCATATACAGTAACTATTGTAAAAGCATAATTCAAACAAACGTTAACACCTCTTTTTTGTCATCATTAGAGAAGCATGCCTCTTCAACGGTGTCTGCGTGTGTAGCAACTCTGATGACATCACTGTCTGTGGTGTAGTTGAGTTTCCCCACTGCTGTATATTTAATATCATACTGAGTGTCTGGACTGAGATCTTTTAGAGTTACTGTATCTTCGCTCTTGTGCACATGTTGAGATTTCCATTCTCTCTCTTCCTTCATTTTGTACAGTAACTTCAGCTCTACTGTAACAGGACACGATGAAGGCATCTTAAGAACTACACTGTGACCTCTGACCTGTATAATGATTGGACAGGCTGGTTTTGATGGAGGAGTGAAGCAAATATCTTCATCAGATCCGTTTTCATACAAGAGAATGCAAGAACCTGGATGGATTGTGTGGTCTTTTGACAAAATCAAAAAAGTTATGGACTGACTGCGATGATGTGAAGTCATTATGTCTTTAAATATTTGTAAATGTTCTCTCATTTTTTCTCGGACTGTTCCTTGGAGCCATGTCCGAGACACTGCATCAGGCATCTTCTCCAAATCTCTCCTCATCATTTGATGTTTTAGGTAATTTTCATGATGGGAAAGCAACTCATCTGGCTCCTCAAGAGAACTGAATGTGTAGCACAACACATTCTCCACATTAATATCTGACAAAATTGTATCCAAGTTATTGTGTTCCTCTGCTCCAGAGTCCAGAAGTTGTTGAAGAATTCTAGTAACTACATTTAATTCTTTTTCTTTTATGGTGATCCACTCTGTAAGACTGGTGGCTTTAAATGGAGATTCTTCATGAGCTTGTAGAAGATTTGCCAAATCACAGATGTCTTTTTCACAGGCTTGAATTGACTGGATCAAGGATTGAATTCTGGTATTTAAGTCTTGTCTGTAGGTTTGACAGTGTTTCATCATGTCTTGAATCTTTCTGTTAAATGCACCGAATATTTTTGATCTGCTGTCATCCATAAGTTCACTGCACTTTCTTTCAGTCAAAGTAAGACTCTCTAAGACAGACTCTGCGGCATTTATGAGCTTCTTGTCTATGACTCTGATGTGGATGACATCACTGTCTATGGTGTAGCTCAGTTTGCCAACTG
>NC_079891.1:27949391-27955314 GCF_024868665.1 Triplophysa rosa
CCTTCATTGATCATGATAACCCACAAAAGGATGTGTGTCAGTATAACATACATGTTTTATAAGCATAATTGTGAATTATTAAGAAATTATAAATTTTGACAAACCTTCGTCATTTACACTAGTAATAACTGACCTGAATTCCTCAGCTGTTGGTCTGGTTCATGTTTTTCCTCTATCTGATGTTTACTGGTTTCCAGCTCCTTGACTGCTTTCTCCCGCGGTCTCTCTTTTTGCTCCTTTTGATTATTCTGTTCGTCCTCAATGTGTTTGTTTTTTTGCAGCAGTTTTTTTTCTAATCCATTCTTTTGTGATTCTTGATTTTCTAGCAGACAAAATTTTGTAGTTTTGTCATTTCGCCTTGCAGTTCTTACATCTGTCTTTCATCTCCATTTTGGTCATTTTCTTTACTTAGTTCTATGAATTTTATTATGTAGTTCACAGTTCTTACATTCTAGTTTTCTCCTTTCATTTTAATCCAGAATTTTTGCTTTGATCTTTGAAAGTCTGGTAAAGTTTCTCCATATTCACCACATGCTATGAGAAACATCAGTCCTGATGTTTAATAGACAAACAAAGCAGAATTTTAAACAACACTCACCTGTCATTAAAGCAGATTCCTGAAACTCATCTGTAAAGCATGAGAGAAACAGAAAGACTTATGTACATACAGTACATTAATGTCAAGTTTATGTTTTTAGTTCACTATTATACACATTTTTTAGTTTTCAAAAGCAAAAGCTGTCCCCAAACACTGACATAAGCAAGATCAAATCAAGATTGTTTTAATAGAGCTTACTGCTACTTGCAGCTGCCATTTTCTCCTAAAAAGAGAAAAACACCCAATGACATCACACCATCATTAGCAATACATTGACTTTAAAGTTATTAACTATTTGTTATTTTTTTGTAAAAAACATCTTCTTTCTGTTGGCAAAATGTTAGAACATACTTTAGCTTGTTGCTAACTTACCCCTCCTGTCCTTCACAAAATCTCCTTTCTGGGCTGAAGAATGCAGAAACGACTTGTAGCTGTCACAAAATTTGTCTCACGAAACATTAAGATATCCTATATGCAAACATATATGTCATTTTTTATAATAATCTTTACAAAACAGTGTTTGCTTTTCCTGCTGTCACACCAATTGTAGAGATAATTTTTACTTTCACTTGCAACATAAACCTCTGAAAGAGTTGCAGTAACTATTTTCACAAGCACAGAAACAGCGAACATTAACATTATAAACAAATTAACATGATATATATATATATATATGTTATATATAACATTTTATATACAATATATGTTGTTGTTTTTTATGGCTCCTATACAATCTCAATTGTGTATAATAATTAATTCCTACTACCCGTAACCACTTGATAAATATTTTAAATAACGTACGTAATTTTTATTTTCTTCACAAGAATGTTTTGAGAAAATCTGTGTTAAGCAATACATCTAGTGAGACCTTCATAAACAATCAGCTACCCGTGCGAGTCTGTGAAAGACAGTAAATTTATAAACCCAAACCTAACTTTCAGTTGTGGTAGCTGCTTTAGTAACAGGCAAATATATTTTGTCAACAAAAATGTTAATAGATGTTGCTCTGATGTGATGTGCAAATGTTTAAATTTACAAGTGTGCAAACAAATGAAACAAATATAACAGTCCACTTAAACAGGTGTTTAAAGTGTGTTTAATGCCTATGTAATGATCATAATTTATGTAATGAAAATGAAAGATATTATTTAATCATCTTTTATTTTAAGATAATTAGACACACCCCCATTTCAAATGAAAAACTAAATCTAAATAAAAACACAGAACATACTGCACAACATTATACTCTTACTGAAATACAGCTTTTATAAGACGATTAAGAGTCACAGGCAATTACTTGAACTATGAACAACATTTTATATTTTACTTATACAGTCATTTATTTCAACTGATAATTCACTTGCATGCAGTTGTCAATGTCCGCCACAGGATCTGTCCACCTTCAATGTGATCATTTAATCTGTACAAAGAGAATTGATATTATGATATAACAATACATGTGTGAACGTGTTTTTGACTGAAATTTGAGTTTGACATGAAAGTTTGAGGTATATACAAATTGGTGTGCACTGTATGAGTTGTGTTAGCAATCAGGAAAAATGTTAAGTCACCTTAGTGCTTAGCCATTGTGAGACTGCATCAATTGCCTCTATGTTTATCTGGCATTCAGGTAGTTCTTCAACTGCTTCACAGATAACACAGTCCACTATGAAAACATCTGGACTGTTTAAACATCCACTGCTCTTTCGGACAGATCTTGAATCTAGTGTATTATGGAGAACAATGTCAACAACAGGCTTGTCTAAAGAGGAGAGAGATCAAAGGCCATTAGTCTTTAGTATGTATCAGCATTTAGTCAAAAGAACAAAACAATAGGTGCAATGGAAACATTTATGTTTAATTATAAAAAATATTATAAAATGTGGTTATTCAGCGAATAAAGTAATTATTTGAGTATTGTTCTCTTTTTGTTTATTGTTCCTATTATTATATTCTACATCTGGTAAGTTTTTAATGGGCAATAAATACTTTTTTGTAACTCAGCCAGAAACATCAAAATACAGTATTTATTTTGTATAAGTAAACGTTCACCTGTTCTCTTGTAATCATTAAAAGCAGCATGACTCTCAGCAGAACGGAAGTGCAGAATGACATCACTCTCCTGCACTGTAGAAACCTCCATCAGACCTCGATTCCCTCTGGGTAGAGCATCTAGAAAGTTGATGTGATACTTCTGTCTGTCTCCAGGTAAGGTGACAAAATATTTCACTGTTCTAGAGCTTATTGGCTGTGCATCTGAAAAACAAACGTAAATATAAAAAAATCATATAAAAGAATAAAATATATGTAAAGTACAATTCAGGGCCAAGCAAAGATCTTTAAAGGAGCACCAATAGGCTATAAATAGGCCTGTAAAACATCCTTGGTGATAAGCGACACATTCCTTGGTGATAAGAGAATCAACATGGATGCTTCTGTATTGATACAGCAGCAAATGATGTGATGCAGTTTTGAAAAAGAAACAGAACAGAAAAGACCATTGTTTAAAAGTTTAACAATATTTTCTTTGCACCTGTTAATAACTCTGGGATTAGAAACTGAAGCAAATTAAGTTGGCCAAACCTTGTTTTTTCAGTGTATGAATCTCAACAATGGTGACAATCAACAAAAGATAGCTTCATACTGCAATGCATGCTGGGTAACATCATAGTACAAAACTCATTCATGACTCCCAGCATGCATTGCAGTTGATCTGTTTATCTGAATTAGTTTGATAATTGTCACCATTGTTGAGGTTTGTATGATGACTGTTGATGTATAAGTGTGTCAAGACAATTACCTATTTAATTTATCACAGTATCACAATAATGGTGGTTTGTTGAAATGTATAAATTTTGATTTAAATATAATAAATATAATTTGAGAACAATTAATAAAATTGCATGTAATTTTGTTATTTTTTTAGCACCACACCAGCAGCCGTGAGCGGTATGTATGTAAAAATTATAATGGCCTAACCAAAACTAGTAAAAAGCAAAAAGGAAGGAAGGAAAAAGCATATGGAGAAGTTGTTGATATTACTAAAAAAGATTTTGATACTGGCTGTGATAATGTATGACACATTGTCTATCGTTTATTTGTGATAAAAGTCTTTGTCTGAACCTACAAAAATATGATAAACATATGGCCCTAATAATACATAAACTTCATTTGAAATAAATATAGACACCCTCAGGCCTCTTAACAGTAAGTGTTGTTTTTATTTGTAATTTGTTTTGATTTTAGAAAACGGCAATATTAGCCCCAAAGAATTATAGTATATTAACTAGATTCAATATTTATATGTAAAAAAATATGTTTATATGATCAATAATATTTAGAAATAAAGAAGCTTTATTTTATTTACAAATTTAGGTATGATGTTGAAATAAAGTTTATTTCTCATAAAAAAAATTCAGAATACTTATCGTTGTTGGCGGACTGAAAGCTATTTCCAAAATTTCCCCTTTACAAGAAATGAAAACGTCTTGGTTACGGATGTAACCTCAGTTCCCTTTCTGTCGGTCTCTCGACGTTGTGTCGAACCGACAGATGGGGTTCGCCCTTGAGAACCTATCAACTTCTGACTATTTTAGAAAAGGCCAATGAAATTGGCGAATGAAATTTGCATGCCGGACTCCCCCCGGATATCCGTGTATAAAAGGGAGACGGCGTGCTGCATTCATTCACCTTTGGGCTGAGGAGCCTGAGACCTCTCTCGACTGCTGCAGCGGGCGGCATGCATTGTGGCATGAAGGACACAATGTCTCGTTCCCTCCATCAGGGAACTGAGGTTACATCCATAACCAAGATGTTCCCTTTCTGTTGGTCTCTCGACGTTGTGTCGAAGCGACAGATGGGGTTCCTATGGAAAACGCCACGGCGCTGTGCCGTGTCACAATCTCTAGCGAAGCAACGGTGACTGGCCTGGGCGTGTCAGACGTTAGCGCTACCACGAAATTGTTTCCTACCAGTGGATTGGTAAGGGGCCACAGAGCTTTTTGAAAGGTGGGAAGCCCCTGCCTTCGGCCCTCACAGGCGGCGGCCTTGTTTCTCTAACAGCGAGAAGCCGCCCGATACCGTAAGGCCAGTGGGTAAGCGCTACTTCCTCAAATGGGGGACGCGCTACAGGGACCACTTCCTACCGTAGGGAGGAGTTTAGTGGAGATACCAACATGGTCTCGCCGTTTAGGGGAGAACTCATGGGAGAATGTGCGGACTTAAGTAGTTTACCGCAAGGTGGAGGTCCACCTAGGGAAGGTCATGGGTTACCAAGGTGGGAACCAATCATGAGGATACATCAGACGGAACTGCCCGATTGGGGGGGTTACAACGTCCGGTAGCACTAGGTCCGGTTAGAGCTATGTTGTGGATAACTCAGTTGGTACCCGGCCTAAGGGGCAGGGTTGCTCTGCCCAGCCCGCCCGCAGGAGGTGCTTGCTTAGTGATGGATGGAATGCCTGATCTTCACCAAGTGGGGGAAGAAGGGGGGCAAAAAATAGCACGCTGACCCACCTAGGAGGGGGGAGTTGCTTTTGGAAGCGTACGCCCTACCGGCCGCAGGTCTTACCTGATGCCCTGCAAGACTCGAGCTGATACCGGTTTTACGCGGAGACTGTAGAACCTCGCGAAGGTGTTGGGCGTAGCCCAACCCGCAGCTCTGCAGATGAGAGAGGCGCCCTGAGCCAGTGCCCACGAAGAGGCTATACTCCGTGTGGAGTGAGCTCTCACTGCCAGTGGCCACGGGTGATCTTAGGACCGGTACGCCGTAGTGACGGCGTCCATGATCCAGTGCGCTCATCTCTGTTTTGAGACAGCCCTCCCCTTCTGCTGACCTCCAAAACAGACAAATAGCTGCTCAGAGCTCCTGAGGCTCTGTGTGCGGTCCAAGTAGAGGCGCAATGCACATACTGGACACAACACGGATGGGGTTGGGTCTTCCTCCCCGGTGGGGAGCGCCTGTAAGTTCACCATCTGGTGTCTAGGGGGAGTGGTGGTTACTTTGGGCACGTAGCCGGGCCAGGGTCTCAGGATAGCATGAGAATCACCGGGCCCGAGTTCTAGGCAATCTGTGGACACGGAGAATGCTTGTAGGTCCCCTACCCTCTTGAGCGCCATCAGGAGAGCCGTCTTCATCGTGAGGTGAGAAAGAGCGGCATCTCCAAGGGGCTTGAAGGGGGGCCTCTTGAGGCCCACCAGGACCGCATCAAGATCGCAAGAGGGTACGGAGCGCGGATGAGGCGGTAGCCTTCTCGCGCCCCTTAGGAACCTAATGATCAGGTTGTGCTGTCCTAGAGACTTACCAGCAACTGGGTCGTGATGAGC
>NC_079891.1:27957994-27961373 GCF_024868665.1 Triplophysa rosa
CTATCGTTTATTTGTGATAAAAGTCTTTGTCTGAACCTACAAAAATATGATAAACATATGGCCCTAATAATACATAAACTTCATTTGAAATAAATATAGACACCCTCAGGCCTCTTAACAGTAAGTGTTGTTTTTATTTGTAATTTGTTTTGATTTTAGAAAACGGCAATATTAGCCCCAAAGAATTATAGTATATTAACTAGATTCAATATTTATATGTAAAAAAATATGTTTATATGATCAATAATATTTAGAAATAAAGAAGCTTTATTTTATTTACAAATTTAGGTATGATGTTGAAATAAAGTTTATTTCTCATAAAAAAAATTCAGAATACTTATCGTTGTTGGCGGACTGAAAGCTATTTCCAAAATTTCCCCTTTACAAGAAATGAAAACGTCTTGGTTACGGATGTAACCTCAGTTCCCTTTCTGTCGGTCTCTCGACGTTGTGTCGAACCGACAGATGGGGTTCGCCCTTGAGAACCTATCAACTTCTGACTATTTTAGAAAAGGCCAATGAAATTGGCGAATGAAATTTGCATGCCGGACTCCCCCCGGATATCCGTGTATAAAAGGGAGACGGCGTGCTGCATTCATTCACCTTTGGGCTGAGGAGCCTGAGACCTCTCTCGACTGCTGCAGCGGGCGGCATGCATTGTGGCATGAAGGACACAATGTCTCGTTCCCTCCATCAGGGAACTGAGGTTACATCCATAACCAAGATGTTCCCTTTCTGTTGGTCTCTCGACGTTGTGTCGAAGCGACAGATGGGGTTCCTATGGAAAACGCCACGGCGCTGTGCCGTGTCACAATCTCTAGCGAAGCAACGGTGACTGGCCTGGGCGTGTCAGACGTTAGCGCTACCACGAAATTGTTTCCTACCAGTGGATTGGTAAGGGGCCACAGAGCTTTTTGAAAGGTGGGAAGCCCCTGCCTTCGGCCCTCACAGGCGGCGGCCTTGTTTCTCTAACAGCGAGAAGCCGCCCGATACCGTAAGGCCAGTGGGTAAGCGCTACTTCCTCAAATGGGGGACGCGCTACAGGGACCACTTCCTACCGTAGGGAGGAGTTTAGTGGAGATACCAACATGGTCTCGCCGTTTAGGGGAGAACTCATGGGAGAATGTGCGGACTTAAGTAGTTTACCGCAAGGTGGAGGTCCACCTAGGGAAGGTCATGGGTTACCAAGGTGGGAACCAATCATGAGGATACATCAGACGGAACTGCCCGATTGGGGGGGTTACAACGTCCGGTAGCACTAGGTCCGGTTAGAGCTATGTTGTGGATAACTCAGTTGGTACCCGGCCTAAGGGGCAGGGTTGCTCTGCCCAGCCCGCCCGCAGGAGGTGCTTGCTTAGTGATGGATGGAATGCCTGATCTTCACCAAGTGGGGGAAGAAGGGGGGCAAAAAATAGCACGCTGACCCACCTAGGAGGGGGGAGTTGCTTTTGGAAGCGTACGCCCTACCGGCCGCAGGTCTTACCTGATGCCCTGCAAGACTCGAGCTGATACCGGTTTTACGCGGAGACTGTAGAACCTCGCGAAGGTGTTGGGCGTAGCCCAACCCGCAGCTCTGCAGATGAGAGAGGCGCCCTGAGCCAGTGCCCACGAAGAGGCTATACTCCGTGTGGAGTGAGCTCTCACTGCCAGTGGACACGGGTGATCTTAGGACCGGTACGCCGTAGTGACGGCGTCCATGATCCAGTGCACTCATCTCTGTTTTGAGACAGCCCTCCCCTTCTGCTGACCTCCAAAACAGACAAATAGCTGCTCAGAGCTCCTGAGGCTCTGTGTGCGGTCCAAGTAGAGGCGCAATGCACATACTGGACACAACACGGATGGGGTTGGGTCTTCCTCCCCGGTGGGGAGTGCCTGTAAGTTCACCATCTGGTGTCTAGGGGGAGTGGTGGTTACTTTGGGCACGTAGCCGGGCCAGGGTCTCAGGATAGCATGAGAATCACCGGGCCCGAGTTCTAGGCAATCTGTGGACACGGAGAATGCTTGTAGGTCCCCTACCCTCTTGAGCGCCATCAGGAGAGCCGTCTTCATCGTGAGGTGAGAAAGAGCGGCATCTCCAAGGGGCTTGAAGGGGGGCCTCTTGAGGCCCGCCAGGACCGCATCAAGATCGCAAGAGGGTACGGAGCGCGGATGAGGCGGTAGCCTTCTCGCGCCCCTTAGGAACCTAATGATCAGGTTGTGCTGTCCTAGAGACTTACCAGCAACTGGGTCGTGATGAGCGGCAATGGCGGCTACATACACGTTCAGTGTGGAAGGGGAGAGATTACTCTCGAGTCTCTGGAAGGACAGCACATTCCCAATCGAGCAACTCCGAGAGTCTTCCCTATGAGAAAAGCACCACGACGAGAAGAGGCACCACTATATAGGCATATAGCTGACTAGTGGCTGGGGCCCAAGCATGAGTGATGGTTTCAACCACCGCAGGGGGTAGGCCACTCAGGATCTCCTCATCCTGTCCAGGGGCCAGACATGGAGGTTCCAGAGGTCTGGCCTGGGATGCCATAACGTGCCCTTCCCCTGGGAAAGCAGGTCCTTCGTCAGGGGAATCGGCCAGGGGGGAGCTGTCATCAAGAGCATTAGCTCCAAGAACCAAGTCCGGTTGGGCCAATACGGTGCCACTAGTAGCACAGATGCTCCTCTTCCCTGACCTTGCACCGGATCTGTGCAATGAGGCTCACTGGGGGGGAGGCATACTTCCGCTTGTCCCACGGCCAGCTGTGCGCTAGAGCATCCGTGCCGAGGGGGGCCTCGGATGGGGAGTACCCTAGCGGGCAATGGGTGGTGTCCAGGGAGGAGAACAGGTCTACCTGAGCCTGCCCGAACTGTACCCAAATGAGCTGGACTGCGCGGGGGTGGAGTCGCCACTCTCTGCAAGGCGTCGACTGACGAGAGAGCGCATCGGCTGTCTGGTTCAGGTTTCCTGGGATATGTGTGGCTCGCAGGGAGCTGATCACCTGCGGACTCCACAGGAGGAGGCGTGGGGCGAGTCGTGTTAGCTGCCGTGAGCGAACGCCACCATGGCGGTTGATATACGCTACGGAAGTTGTGCTGTTCAACCGGACCAGCACGTGCTTGTCCTGCATGAGAGGTTGTAGCCCCTTCAGTGCAAGTAGCACAGCCAACAACTCTAGGCAGTTGATATGCCCGCGCAGGTGGGGTCCCGTCCATAGCCCCGACACTGCGTGCCCATCGCACACGGCAACCCAACCCTGCAGGGAGACGTCTGTCGTCACCATGACGCGCCTCGTGACCTGCCCGAGAGGGACCCCCATCCATAGAAAGGTCATTGAAGACCAAGGGGTTAGGGTGCGTCGGTAGAGAGGCATCTCTTGTCAGGCTCCCAGGGACCAAGACAGGAGGG
>NC_079891.1:27962292-27964254 GCF_024868665.1 Triplophysa rosa
CGGGCACAAGTGCACCGCGATGGCACACTCCACCTGGGGGACATCGACGTATCCTCTAGCTGCCTCACCATCGAGGGAAGAGAGGGCGACAGAACTAGTTTGACGTGGATGCGCCGAAAAGGGGGCGTTCCAGGTCTTACTAAGTTCCTCATGCACTTCCGGTGAACATGGCACTGGGGGTGGGCGCGGCTTGGAGCCGCGCTCAAACCTGAGGCACCATGTATCCAGCCGCGAGCGCTGGGAGAGGCAGTGCGGGCAGTGCAACCCAACGCTCACGGCGGCCCGGGAAAGCATGGCTGACATTTCGACGTCCGCTTCTTCCTGGGCTCGACCCCCGAGGGAGGGAGCTCCGAGGAATCGTCGGAGTCGTATGGCAGTAAGTCACCCTCCGATGCTGCAAGGGACATCTCATCATCATCATGCACCGTTTCTGAATACGTGGTTGAGGAACAAGACGGTGGGACCGTCTCTTGGGGAACGGTCAGACGAGCGAGACGAGGTGCGAACGGTCCGCGAGCCAGTGGCTGACTGATTAACGCTCACAGTAATCCTCATATCACCCTCGATGCTCGCCGTAGCGGACGGCAGGGCCATAGCCACTGCTGTCACGGAACGGGAAGCAGACGACTTGGTGGCTGAGTCCCGTGGGAACACAGCCACCCATGAACGCAACGCCTGAATTGTCAACCGCCCGCAGCGTGCTGGAAGCAGACATCGTGTCCATCCCCCTCCTCGATGAGTGTGTTGCACCCACGAGAACAGCGGGACATGTCACGCTGGAGAAATTTGCTCTTTTAGAGAAAAAAACTCTTCTGGAACTGCCGAGACACCCAGGGGAAGTTGCCGCAGGAAGGGACAGTCCGCTGCACCACGTCGTAAGATTCCAGCAGTAATTAGGCGTAGAGTTTGAAGTTTCAAAGTCGATCATATGTGAAGGCTCCGAAGTAAAAAAGGTGAATGAATTCAGCACGCTGTCTCCCTTTTATACCCGGATATCCGGGGGCGGAGTCCGGCATGCAAATTTCATTCGCCAATTTCATTGGCCTTTTCTAAAATAGTCAGAAGTTTATAGGTTCTCAAGGGCGAACCCCATCTGTCAGTTCGACACAACGTCGAGAGACTGACAGAAAGAGAACTATATAACTATTATAACAATAACTATTCAAACTAGAATGTAATTTTGACTTACTGTTGCTTGAAGATCCCGGTTTCACCTGCTGTGAAAGAAATGACATTTTTTATCAATGAGATTACTCACGTATTGCATTTACGCTGCAATTACAAAATAATAGTCTTTATGCCAACCAATACTAATTCATATGGAGTTTGTTTCATATATTGCTGATGTACAATTATTTAAATGTATTACACCCCCTGTCATCTGTGTGCGCACTCATGATACTACTACACTTCTGGCATCAAAGGCGGGTAACACAAAAGTATGTGTTTTTGGCACTTTTAAATGCTTTCAACACTCTCCTGCCCCACTGACTTAATAACCTCAGCACAATAAATGTACCTGCACAAACACTTCAATAAAAAGATATTATTAGAGATTTAGAGGCTGCATATCTAAAAAAAAACATATATTTTTAATAATGTCAATTTCTAACACAATCCTTTTAGGGTGCACTTTGAACTGACTGAAAATATTATAAAGGTCACTGAAACATTTGTGTACTTTTACTGATGAGATTTTCTAGACATAGTAGATTTCAGTATTGAGCAGAAATGTGTTTTATAATTCTAGAACAGACATCAATGGCATATCTTGTTAAATACCTGCTGCATTAACCAGTTCACAACTTTGTTGATTGCCTCATCATTTCTCTGACACTTTAGTAATCCCGTGTCTTCATAGAACAGACAGTCCACTGTCAGTATATCTGTCCTGTTGACACATCTGCTGCTGTCTGGTACAGTTTTCTCTCGGTCAAATGTGTGATGTAGCACCACTAGAAC
>NC_079891.1:27964354-28000021 GCF_024868665.1 Triplophysa rosa
TTGTTTCATGATGTTAATTCAAGACTGGACTACTGCAATTCTCTACTGGCCGGCCTTCCAACCAACGCAGTCAAGCCCTTGCCAATTATCCAGAATGCAGCTGCACGTCTAGTTTTCAATCAGCTTAAAAGAACCCATGTAACACCCCTCCTGATTTCACTTCACTGGCTGGCAGTTGCCGCCCGCATCAAGTTTAAATCGCTGACACTGGCCTTCAGAACGATAACGACAAATCTGCCCCTTTACATTAACTCACTGCTCCAGGTCTACATCCCCTCCCGTCATCTTCGGTCTGAAAATGAGTGACGCCTGGTCGTTCCATCACAGCGAGGCACCAAATCGCTTGCAATAACCTTTACTCATTCGGTTCCTCTGTGGTGGAATGAACTGCCAGCCTCCACCCAAACTGCTGCATCCTTCACAACTTTCCAAAAACAGCTCAAAACATACATGTTCCGCATTTATTTGACTTACCAATAACTGTCTATGTCTTGTATCTAAAATATCTTGTTGTTCATTCTCTCCAGTTTTAATACTCCTAGCATGGCCTTGTAAACTAACGGTACTGTTTAAGTGTTGACAAAATGTTTATATGCTCTACTTGTAAGTCGCTTTGGATAAAAGCGTCAGCCAAATGAATAAATGTAAATGTTAATTTAATGTTACTTTAAATAAAAAAAACGCCTGCATTTTATACTATTCACTGTAAAAAAAAAAACTGTATTTTTAACCGATTTTCCACGTAAAATGTGAAAAAAAATTTTTTTACAGATTGTTTATGAATTTTTTGAAATACGGTCAAAAACGTAAAATTACAATAAAGACCGCAAATCTTTACAAGAAAAACTATTTAATATACAGCATATCCTTATATCCTGTAATTTTACAGTATTTTTTATTTTACGGTATAATTCTGTTTCTCCAGCTTTTTATCTTTTGTAATGTTCATTTTCGAGAAAAGAAAACAGATAGATTAAATATATTAAAGATATATTTATATTAGATATATTAAAACATTTGTGTATCATCAGTTCTTTTGATTATTCTTTATATTTATAAAACCTAATTAGATTTTAATAGAACACCTATTTTCTCAGTCCAGCGTGGCATTTTGGCCACCTTTATGCATTCATAAGTTTTTTGCTTCATAAATTCTTAAAAATTTCATAATTCTTTAGGTGATGTTCTGGTGAAAAACTAACCCCATTCACATCCCTCTTGTTTTATCTGCATGCTGTTCTTGGAGTTTTCTTTTCATGAAGGCTACCACAACATGACATGACAGGCAACACAGGACAGCCATTTTTCCACATGTGAGTCAGCACGACGACTTTTGACCCATAGTCTTCTGTAAAGAAAAATGAGCAATGTGCAATGAATTCTGCATCGGCACCACGAAAGGCTCAACCTGTGAGGCTGCTACCGTCCATTAACGAACATCAATTTTAAAGTGCATGCAACACATAGCTGTGTCACAATACAATCAATGCACGGCCACTTCTGCGTTTACACTCAGGGGGCGAAAACACATCCGCTGCCCCAAGGGAAGCCATTCATCTCTACCTAGAGCTGTGAACATGACAGAGGAGAAGATTCATATTTGTACTCGCTGCTTGCACAAAGTTTGCCGGATTACAATAAACGATATTCGTCAGCATTGTGAGACTGTCAGCTGCCCCCCTGTCAATTAAAATGGAGAAGTACTTCAAACTCTGTTTAAAAATACATGGACAGCTTGGATGCTATTGCTATTAGCATGTAACACGTAACGTTAAGGCTGGGTAACACTGAATTGCATCATCTTTACACGGAGTTTATCAAAGATTTTCAGCCCTTAAATACCTTTACCTTTAAACAACAAATTTGTATGAATCTAACCAGATATCAATAACACAGTTCCCGGTAAAACACATCGGTCATATGGCTCTAATATGCAGGTTTGCTGTAAAGAAACAGACATCGCTTGGCTCATAAAAGGTATATTGTTTAAATACTGAATCGCAGAGATGGCAAAAGTACACACATCCTTTACTTAAGTAGAAGTACAGATACTCATTGTATCTGTACTCAATTCATCTTGTCATGATTAAAATTATAAGGAAATAAAAAACGATCCTTATCAACGTTGATTGACATTGCAATAAAATACTATCACATTATTTTGGAAGTTAAAATTTTGGGCTGGTTTTTGTTGGAGTGAGTAGGTTTTAGTGAGCCTTTGGGCTGGAAATCATCCACCTAATCTAGCAACACTGACATCAGTTTTAATGTTGAACTAGTGTAACGTACAATGTAAGAGGCTAAAAATTTAATATTTTAAAGCGAGGCATAAGTTCAAGAAATGTGTTTAACCAATGGAGAAAAACAGTAATGGTTACCAATTAAATTGACTTGCCTAATTAATTATCTCTTTATTTCTCAGTTTTCTCTTTTTGACAAGTTCTCCCAAGTGTCTACAACCTTTGTATAATGATATGTCCATGAATGGTCTGTGCTTAAAATTTAAAGGGACAATTAATCTAAAATTGAAAGCTGTTATAAAATGTTTTGACAATCACAGTACCAAACAGTCATTTCCTGGCTATTACGCATCGCAGACATAGGCTAGTAGTCTAAGAAGCTGCCACGGACCAAAGAATAGAATAGCTAAAATTATGGTTGAGAATTTAAGACAAAGGGAATTCTGTCACAATTATTATCAATACGCTTCTCCTTTACACTCTTATCTTACATCATAATTGTATTATAAATTTGTGTTTTTTTCCACTATCTAGGTAGTGGCAAATAGATTTATTCCATAAGTCTTTTTTATGCTTGTGTTCTACATAATGGTAGTTCAGTTGTGAGGTACGTGCGTGGTTCTAAAACAGGTAGTAGTATTGGCTACTTTTTACTTAAGTACATTTTAGAGCCCATACTTTATACTTTTACTTGAGTAAACAAGTTTAGTCAGTACTTCAACTTTTACTTGAGTACTTTTAAACATGATGTAGCAGGTGATACTAGGTGAACTTTGAATGAAGAGGGCGTGGTCAACCGTATAAAGGTTCTAGGTAGGAACGGGTTCTAAAAACGTGATTGTTTCCGGCCGGCGGAAATAGTTGGACGTACATGGTTCCATGGAGGATTCGTATGTGATGGTTGGATGTGGAGAGCAGCTCTGTGGTGCCTGAAATAGATGGGCATATACGCGGGAGTCTGAAGGATTGTCATACTGGTTATGCTAAAGTGTTGATATGTGGGTCTGTTCGGGATCCTTGAGACAGGTATGACATAACAAGTATTAATAAAATGTTAATGGGTAATGTTTTAATTAATTAATAAAGGTGGTTTTTAAATGTTTATATTACAGGGCTGCCGAATTTAGGGTGACACTATAGGGCCTATATGTTGCTCTTGTTATTTATTTGATTTGTTTGGGTTTATTGTTTGGTATAGATTACTATTAAGGGTTTGGTTTACTGCTAGTCTGCCTGGGAAACGAGTAATCAGGCCTGATGGTAAGGCCTTGGGGGCGGACTAGTTTTCTTTCTTTATTTTGTTTATTTGTTTGTTCGTCAGTAATTTGTTTCTCCCACGGTATTACTATGTCAGGGACAGAAGGTATGGTACGTAGGCAGAGCTGAGCCATTAAACGCATGTCTAGTGTGAAACACGATGGTGTTATGATTTGTTGTGCTGTGAAATCTGATTGTATTTCTTTTGTTTATTATTTGGTTTGTTTATTTTGTTCAACGCTCATGCTCTGCTGAGGTAACATTTGGACGTCCTGGTACATAGTTTCTTTTTGTATAGTGCCACCAATAAACTTTTGTAAGTTTTACTTGAACCTGTGTTTGTGGTATATGTTTACTGATGGTACTTGGTAACAAATACATCAACATACTGTTAAAATTCACACATTATTGGTTATTTGTTGCACGTCACACCGCACCAAACTCGGTAGAGCGCAAGGGTGTTTGCCATAATGGCACGTGACGCACGCACGCACAGACAAGAGAGGACTCGTATGCGTTATTATAATGACAAATGTCGCGAGCGCATTATTACAAGGCGAGAGCGCATTCTTGTCATACGAGCGCGCGAATCTCTCCGCTCGCACGCCGATTTCCTTTGCTCGTGCACAAAACTGGACGCGCGCTTTCAACTATACGCTGCTCTCTTATGAATTGTCTCTCCTCTCGCTCAGTGAGCGTGTGCGCACTCAAAATGCGTTCCGTGCGTCCACGAATCCTTCGGTACTCTTGCTCTCGAGAGGTCCTCCTGTGTGTTCCAGGCATTATAGGCTGTCAAAAGTAGTCAACCAATCAGGGATAGGCTTCCACGGCGGGCCAATGAAAATGCGACCTCTTAACTACAGTAGGCCTAATTGTTAAAAATGCTTGATGAAGAGTTGTTTTTCGTGTTCTTTTCTACAAAAGTGTCATGTTAATGTGTAATTCTTGTAAAATAGTATATTGTAAATTGCTGAGTTTCATTCTTATAAAATCTTTTAATATATAAATCTTTTAATGAGTGGATTCTTGCGTGTGGGTAGGTGGGTGGATGGGGGGCACCATGAGGTCTTAATACGCCTCTGGATCCACCACGTTCTCAGGTAACAATTTTAATATATTTGATGCAACATTATTCATCAAATGTATATTATAAATGAACGGTAAGGGAGCGTTTGGTATATTGCATAGAAGTTCAGTTGTGTGCCCTGAACTTCTGGAACACTGAATGCAGAACACTTACAGTGTGTGTCTGCAAACGCATTAAATGCATAACCAAATAGGTATAGAATATTATATGATATTTCCAAATGCTCCAGTGCTATTATTGTTTTGATATGTACCGTTACTTGTAGTAAATATTATTTTAGAATAAAGCTAACTTAAGACACCAATCTAAATTGTTCGGTAATCAATTTAGTACTATTTTGACAATATTATGTTTAGTGTAGGACATGCATGAGGACCACATGAACTTGAGGGTGTTGGCCTGTTTTGTCTGAATAACATGGTAGTTAAACTGATGTTTATATGTAGCCTACAAAGCATCCTAATGCCCCGTTCATTTCTAATACACATTTGACTAATAATGTTGCATCAAATATATTAATATTGTTACCTGAGAACGTGGTGGATCCATCTCGCTTCGTTGAAAACGTCGAGTCACTTTCAACCAATAAGATGCCATGTAAAAGGTCGCGTTTTCATTGGCCCGCCGTGGAAGCCTATCCCTGATTGGTTGACTACTTTTGACAGCCTATAATGCCTGGAACACAGAAGGACCTCTTGAGAGCAAGAGTACCAAAAGATTCGTGGACGCACGGAACGCATTTTGAGTGCGCACACGCTCACTGAGCGAGAGGAGAGAAAATTCATAAGAGAGCAGCGTATAGTTGAAAGCGCGCGTCCAGTTTTGTGCACGAGCAAAGGAAATCGGCGTGCGAGCGGAGAGATTCGCGCGCTCGTATGACAAGAATGCGCTCTCGCCTTGTAATAATGCGCTCGCGACATTTGTCATTATAATAACGCCATAGACTCGGAGGAGAACACGCGCGCGCTCGCACCAAAAAGTCAGGACAGCGAGAAGACACAGATGCGCCGATTATTCACTAGTTAATCCATCGCAGACAGAGTAATCATCACGAATGGATAAAAAATATTGCGCCAAATATACTTGAGTGGTCACACCCGCCCAAATAAAGTCAATATGTGTGGGAAACACTGCAATGGTAATGGCTCAAAGTTCACTCCGTTGCGTTGAAACTAGCTTAAATAAGTAAATATTTTTACAGTAGCCTATACATGGGGAAAATTCTGTCACGTATCACAACAATACGCCTAGTAAAGCACTATAATATTACTTCAAATTATTTGAGAATCAAGTTTACATGCTCTCTATTGTGAAAGACTGCCGTACTTACATTTTCTTCGCTTCAGCTCTCCTGCCGCCTCTTCTGCTTCCACTTTGGAAAGACTGAAATTGCCTGTTTAGACTTGACTCACGTCAGTATGAGGTTTTGGTTCATACTATGCTATAAATCTATGATTTGCCTTTCTCACAAACGCACTGTGAGGTGAACACGGAACCGTGTCACACAAGCTTTCACTTTCACTGTAGTCAAACCACCACCCAATCATAAACAACTTCTTCCGTTTATGCTCTAATCTACTGAATGTGGACTGTAGCCTACGTCTTCATGTTGTCCAAACAAATATATTTAGCCTGGTTAAAAATAAATTCAGGTCAAGGCAAAATGTTTCAAAAGTTCTCGTTTAATAAAAATTATTGTTGTTGCTACATACGAGTAGTAAAAATTAATAGTTAAATATAGTATAATGAGATTTTTTGTAATAGTGTTCTTGTACCTTAAAGAGAATTCATCCAAAAATGAATTCTGTCATAATTTACTTACCCCCAGATTGTTCCAAACCTGTATACATTTCTTTGTTCTCCTAAACACAAAGGCAGATATTCGGAAGAATGTCAGTAACCAAACAGATCTCATCCACCCATTGACTCATAGTATGTATTTTCCCTACTATGGCAGTAAATGGGGATGACATCTGTTTGGTTAATGACGTTCTTCCAAATATCTTCCTTTGTTTTCAGCGGAACAAAGACATTTATTAAGGTTTGAAA
The DNA here is from genome assembly GCF_024868665.1 of Triplophysa rosa. NCBI lineage: Eukaryota > Metazoa > Chordata > Actinopteri > Cypriniformes > Nemacheilidae > Triplophysa > Triplophysa rosa. Next base: position 27,970,988 of record NC_079891.1, read on the forward strand.
CAACCTGAAGGTGAGTAAATGACAGAATTGTCATTTTTAGGTGATCCCTTTAATGTGCTGAATTAACTTAAGAGTATCAGTAGTTTGATATATTTATATAATTTAACTCTATATATTTTAATTTTATTTGTACAATCCTTAGCCTACATTTCTGTTTATTTTACAATAAAGATAAACAATATTTTCCCTTTAAAGCTCAATAAAGAGTGACATATTTCTCATGTAGCATAGTAATCAGAAAGACACATTAAACATGCAGCCATTTATTTGTAGGCTAAATGAATAGACTACTTAAAGTACAATCACGTAAGGAGTAATTCAACCAAATACCTTTGACAATTTTAGCACTATTTTTATTAACACATTTGACAGACACTTTTATCCTAAATTACAGTGTAATCAATTCATACATTTTTCGATTAGGCTTTGTGTGTTCCCTGGGATTTGAACCCACAACCTTTTGCACTGCTACCAATTAAGTCACGTGAACACAATGCCATGTGTGAATCACAACAAGCAGCTAATATGTGTTGACATCTCAGCATGAGTTGATTTACATATAGCTGTCAGTCACAGGATCTTCTGAATGATGGTGTAACAAAAGATAATTCCTAAACCTCCATGTTATTCTGTGAAACCATCCTTAATGATCTGTACAAAGCACAGAGTTAAACACATTAGTATGACATGACACCATTACATTTCAATCGCCTATAATTGATTGGACTTCAAAAAAAGTTGGAAAAAATAACTACAATAAATACATATTTCTAATGAAAGTCATACATTAAAGAATAGATATCAAATTATTATTCAACAAATGTTTAACTTACTACCCCTTGAATATCCTGGTTTCATCCACTGTGGAGAAAAATTACAGCATCATTATAACAAATTAGATTCGTAATACTTTTGTATACTCGGCCATTGCGGGAACTCAGTGTTTCCTCTGCCAAGCAACACAAATCTGTATGGAGTTTGTTTCTGTAACAGCTGTGTGTATAATCCACAAGAAAAGGAAGAAAGGTAAACCTAAAATCTAGTATTTTTGACTGCAGAAACCCAGGAACACTGGAGAAACAAAACAGGCACACTGACCAAAACAAAACCAGAACAGCCAAAGGACGTACAGTATGCAGCAGGAAAAGTAATAAAAGGGCAATCAAGGAAACAGAGGAGGGGCTAATTAACATAATAAGAAGAACTTATAATGGAATCAAATTAATCAATGAACAGAGAAACTAAGGAACATAATGAAACTTAAACAAAACCAAAAAAGAACAAAACAGAACCATAACAGTTTCAAATACTTGTATACTGTAAATAAATACATATTAGAACACTAAGACTCCCCCTTCATCTGTTTAGAAACACACAATACACTGCTAGCAACACAGAATTACAATTTTATATCTTTGACGTTTTACAGTAAGTGATATCCTTACACTATTCACATTACTTCTCAACCCAAACTATGACCTCACAAAACTTTTATTTTTATTTTATGTTGTGTAATATACCTACATATAGATTTCAGTATTGAGCAAGTGTGTTTACCTGTGTAAAATCTGGCCAACGTAATGCTCTGCTGAAATATGCCTGTTTCAAATAATACAGTTTTAAAATTTGTGTTGCTGATCATTAGATGCTACAGCAGAGAAAACACAGAGATCCTATATATCCCATTACCTTAAGGAAAAAATGATAAATGGCTTAACCGTGCTTAAATCATACAGATTATTGAGAAAAAAGTAACATACTTTGACATGGACAAACTTTAACTCCCGCTGTCTCTCCCTGTGGAGAACAAGTTGAAATTTCCGAGTAAACAGTGACCTGTTGTTTTTAAATGATACAGTACATTTTTGTGCAGCCTTTTAAAAAGTATTTAGAGCATTATTGTAAATACCTGCTGTATTAACCAGTTCACAACTTTGTCGATAGCCTCATCATTTTTCTGACACTCCAGTAATCCCGTGTCTTCATAGAACAGACAGTCCACTGTCAGTATATCTGTCCTGTTGACACATCTGCTGCTGTCTGGTACAGTTTTCTCTTGTTCAAATGTGTGATGTAGCACCACTAGAACCACCATCTTAGAGGCTGTTAAAACAAAAACATATTTAAGGAAATGTGTCTGAATTTCTACTTTAAGATTTATGTATCATCATCTAATATTTAAGAATTAACAAATGTACAGTATTGTTTGTTTTTGTCTTGCACTAATGTTTGATTTAAAATAAAGTGATAATGAATAAATCACCTGTGGAGTCGTCAAATATCTTCAGTGCTGCTTCTATATCAGTTCCAGCTCGAGACACAACAGGACAGAAAACCAAAACAACGTGACTCTCATCTACTGTAGGAACTTCCTTCAGAGATTTAATGCGGGCACTCAGAGTGTTGAAAAATTTTATGTGAGACTCATTCGTATTTCCACTCGAAATAATGCAAACTTTGACGTCCTCTGAAAAATATATTAGTATGGGAAGAAACAGCAAAAAGAATATAAAATGTAAATGATGAGTTAAGATGAGTGCAAACCATAATAGTCAACAGTGTAATGTGCATGACAAAGCAAGCAGTTATTATTAAGCCCTCTCATGGAATAACAGCCTTACCTGTACAAATCTCTGGCTCATTACTTTTGCTCTTTTTAAAATCCACTATCTCAGATTGACCTTCCTCCTGCAGACACACAACAATAGTAGTTAAATTAATACAGCATTTAGAATAAAACGTTAACAGAAATTTAACTTTATTGTATTTTTTTTACACAAATATTTTTAAATACTGTATACCTGCACAGACTTGTGTGATCTTTTCCTTGATGTTAATCCCTTTAATCTATTTTGACATTGACATACTTCAACACCTGTTGTCTTCCCCTGCAAACAACAACAACAACAACATCAACAACAACACAAGCTTATTTAATAATCAGTGGCTAATAGTTATTTATTTTACAGCAATTATTCTTATTTATTATTGTTAAATAGACCAACCTGCTCTATTAACCAATCAACAACCTTGTCTATTGCATCATTATTTCTCTGACACTTTAGTAATCCTGTGTCTTCATAGAACAGACAGTCTACTGTCAGTATATCTGTCCTGTTGACACATCTGCTGCTTTCTGGTACAGTTTTCTCTTGTTCAAATGTGTGATGTAGCACCACCAGAACTTTCAATTTAGATGCTGTTCAAAGAAAAGAGAAATGCATTAAAGACATTATAAAAATAGCAACTTTTGTGTTTTCTAAAATTCTGATGATATTCACACAACCTGTAGAGTCAGTAAATATTTTCATTGCTGCTTCAATATCAGTTCCAGCTCGAGAAACAATAGGACAGAAAACCAAAACAATGTTACTCCCATCCACCTTAGGAACTTCTCTCAGATCTTCAACTCGGTTCATCAGAGAGTAAACAAAACTTTTATGAGAGTTATTTGTTTTTCCAGTCAACATGGAGAACAGTTTGACTCCACCTGAAACATGAATGGGCATGAAATAAGTAAATACAAATATTACCATATGAATATAGACATCTTCCTTTTTCACGGTGTGTGTTTTTTATGCTTTGTGGCTTGAAAGTTACCTCGATCCTTCATTGATCATGATAACCCACAAAAGGATGTGTGTCAGTATAACATACATGTTTTATAAGCATAATTGTGAATTATTAAGAAATTATAAATTTTGACAAACCTTCGTCATTTACACTAGTAATAACTGACCTGAATTCCTCAGCTGTTGGTCTGGTTCATGTTTTTCCTCTATCTGATGTTTACTGGTTTCCAGCTCCTTGACTGCTTTCTCCCGCGGTCTCTCTTTTTGCTCCTTTTGATTATTCTGTTCGTCCTCAATGTGTTTGTTTTTTTGCAGCAGTTTTTTTTCTAATCCATTCTTTTGTGATTCTTGATTTTCTAGCAGACAAAATTTTGTAGTTTTGTCATTTCGCCTTGCAGTTCTTACATCTGTCTTTCATCTCCATTTTGGTCATTTTCTTTACTTAGTTCTATGAATTTTATTATGTAGTTCACAGTTCTTACATTCTAGTTTTCTCCTTTCATTTTAATCCAGAATTTTTGCTTTGATCTTTGAAAGTCTGGTAAAGTTTCTCCATATTCACCACATGCTATGAGAAACATCAGTCCTGATGTTTAATAGACAAACAAAGCAGAATTTTAAACAACACTCACCTGTCATTAAAGCAGATTCCTGAAACTCATCTGTAAAGCATGAGAGAAACAGAAAGACTTATGTACATACAGTACATTAATGTCAAGTTTATGTTTTTAGTTCACTATTATACACATTTTTTAGTTTTCAAAAGCAAAAGCTGTCCCCAAACACTGACATAAGCAAGATCAAATCAAGATTGTTTTAATAGAGCTTACTGCTACTTGCAGCTGCCATTTTCTCCTAAAAAGAGAAAAACACCCAATGACATCACACCATCATTAGCAATACATTGACTTTAAAGTTATTAACTATTTGTTATTTTTTTGTAAAAAACATCTTCTTTCTGTTGGCAAAATGTTAGAACATACTTTAGCTTGTTGCTAACTTACCCCTCCTGTCCTTCACAAAATCTCCTTTCTGGGCTGAAGAATGCAGAAACGACTTGTAGCTGTCACAAAATTTGTCTCACGAAACATTAAGATATCCTATATGCAAACATATATGTCATTTTTTATAATAATCTTTACAAAACAGTGTTTGCTTTTCCTGCTGTCACACCAATTGTAGAGATAATTTTTACTTTCACTTGCAACATAAACCTCTGAAAGAGTTGCAGTAACTATTTTCACAAGCACAGAAACAGCGAACATTAACATTATAAACAAATTAACATGATATATATATATATATATGTTATATATAACATTTTATATACAATATATGTTGTTGTTTGTTATGGCTCTTATACAGTCTCAATTATGTATAATAATGAATTCCTACTACCCGTAACCACTTGATAAATATTTTAAATAACGTACGTAATTTTTATTTTCTTCACAAGAATGTTTTGAGAAAATCTGTGTTAAGCAATACATCTAGTGAGACCTTCATAAACAATCAGCTACCCGTGCGAGTCTGTGAAAGACAGTAGATTTATAAACCCAAACCTAACTTTCAGTTGTGGTAGCTGCTTTAGTAACAGGCAAATATATTTTGTCAACAAAAATGTTAATAGATGTTGCTCTGATGTGATGTGCAAATGTTTAAATTTACAAGTGTGCAAACAAATGAAACAAATATAACAGTCCACTTAAACAGGTGTTTAACGTGTGTTTAATGCCTATGTAATGATCATAATTTATGTAATGAAAATGAAAGATATTATTTAATCATCTTTTATTTTAAGATAATTAGACACACCCCCATTTCAAATGAAAAACTAAATCTAAATAAAAACACAGAACATAATGCACAACATTATACTCTTACTGAAATACAGCTTTAATAAGACGATTAAGAGTCACAGGCAATTATTTGAACTATGAACAACATTTTATATTTTACTTATACAGTCATTTATTTCAACTGATAATTCACTTGCATGCAGTTGTCAATGTCTGCCACAGGATCTGTCCACCTTCAATGTGATCATTTAATCTGTACAAAGAGAATTGATATTATGATATAACAATACATGTGTGAACATGTTTTTGACTGAAATTTGAGTTTGACATGAAAGTTTGAGGTATATACAAATTGGTGTGCACTGTATGAGTTGTGTTAGCAATCAGGAAAAATGTTAAGTCACCTTAGTGCTTAGCCATTGTGAGACTGCATCAATTGCCTCTCTGTTTATCTGGCATTCAGGTAGTTCTTCAACTGCTTCACAGATAACACAGTCCACTATGAAAACATCTGGACTGTTTAAACATCCACTGCTCTTTCGGACAGATCTTGAATCTAGTGTATTATGGAGAACAATGTCAACAACAGGCTTGTCTAAAGAGGAGAGAGATCAAAGGCCATTAGTCTTTAGTATGTATCAGCATTTAGTCAAAAGAACAAAACAATAGGTGCAATGGAAACATTTATGTTTAATTATAAAAAATATTATAAAATGTGGTTATTCAGCGAATAAAGTAATTATTTGAGTATTGTTCTCTTTTTGTTTATTGTTCCTATTATTATATTCTACATCTGGTAAGTTTTTAATGGGCAATAAATACTTTTTTGTAACTCAGCCAGAAACATCAAAATACAGTATTTATTTTGTATAAGTAAACGTTCACCTGTTCTCTTGTAATCTTTTATAGCAGCATGACTCTCAGCAGAACGGAAGTGCAGATTGACTTCACTCTCCTGCACTGTAGAAACCTCCATCAGACCTCGATTCCCTCTGGGTAGAGCATCTAGAAAGTTGTTGTGATACTTCTGTCTGTCTCCAGGTAAGGTGACAAAATATTTCACTGTTCTAGAGCTTATTGGCTGTGCATCTGAAAAACAAACGTAAATATAAAAAAATCATATAAAAGAATAAAATATATGTAAAGTACAATTCAGGGCCAAGCAAAGATCTTTAAAGGTGCACCAATAGGCTTTAAATAGGCCTGTAAAACATCCTTGGTGATAAGCGACACATTCCTTGGTGATAAGTGAATCAACATGGATGCTTCTGTATTGATACAGCAGCAAATGTTGTGATGCAGTTTTGAAAAAGAAACAGAACAGAAAAGACCATTGTTTAAAAGTTTAACAATATTTTCTTTGCACCTGTTAATAACTCTGGGATTAGAAACTGAAGCAAATTAAGTTGGCCAAACCTTGTTTTTTCAGTGTATGAATCTCAACAATGGTGACAATCAACAAAAGATAGCTTCATACTGCAATGCATGCTGGGTAACATCATAGTACAAAACTCATTCATGACTCCCAGCATGCATTGCAGTTGATCTGTTTATCTGAATTAGTTTGATAATTGTCACCATTGTTGAGGTTTGTATGATGACTGTTGATGTATAAGTGTGTCAAGACAATTACCTATTTAATTTATCACAGTATCACAATAATGGTGGTTTGTTGAAATGTATAAATTTTGATTTAAATATAATAAATATAATTTGAGTATAATTAATAAAATTGCATGTAATTTTGTTATTTTTTTAGCACCACACCTGCAGCCGTGAGCGGTATGTATGTAAAAATTATAATGGCCTAACCAAAATTAGTAAAAAGTAAAAAGGAAGGAAGGAAAAAGTATATGGAGAAGTTGTTGATATTACTAAAAAAGATTTTGATACTGTCTGTGATAATGTATGACACATTGTCTATCGTTTATTTGTGATAAAAGTCTTTGTCTGAACCTACAAAAATATGATAAACATATGGCCCTAATAATACATAAACTTCATTTGAAATAAATATAGACACCCTCAGGCCTCTTAACAGTAAGTGTTGTTTTTATTTGTAATTTGTTTTGATTTTAGAAAACGGCAATATTAGCCCCAAAGAATTATAGTATATTAACTAGATTCAATATTTATATGTAAAAAAATATGTTTATATGATCAATAATATTTAGAAATAAGGAAGCTTTATTTTATTTACAAATTTAGGTATGATGTTGTAATAAAGTTTATTTCTCATAAAAAAAATTCAGAATACTTATCGTTGTTGGCGGACTGAAAGCTATTTCCAAAATTTCCCCTTTACAAGAAATGAAAACGTCTTGGTTACGGATGTAACCTCAGTTCCCTTTCTGTCGGTCTCTCGACGTTGTGTCGAACCGACAGATGGGGTTCGCCCTTGAGAACCTATCAACTTCTGACTATTTTAGAAAAGGCCAATGAAATTGGCGAATGAAATTTGCATGCCGGACTCCCCCCGGATATCCGGGTATAAAAGGGAGACGGCGTGCTGCATTCATTCACCTTTGGGCTGAGGAGCCTGAGACCTCTCTCGACTGCTGCAGCGGGCGGCATGCTTTGTGGCATGAAGGACACAATGTCTTGTTCCCTCCATCAGGGAACTGAGGTTACATCCATAACCAAGATGTTCCCTTTCTGTTGGTCTCTCGACTTTGTGTCGAAGCGACAGATGGGGTTCCTATGGAAAACGCCACGGCGCTGTGCCGTGTCACAATCTCTAGCGAAGCAACGGTGACTGGCCTGGGCGTGTCAGACGTTAGCGCTACCACGAAATTGTTTCCTACCAGTGGATTGGTAAGGGGCCCCAGAGCTTTTTGAAAGGTGGGAAGCCCCTGCCTTCGGCCCTCACAGGCGGCTGCCTTGTTTCTCTAACAGCGAGAAGCCGCCCGGTACCGTAAGGCCACTGGGTAAGCGCTACTTCCTCAAATGCGGGACGCGCTACAGAGACCACTTCCTACCGTAGGGAGGAGTTTAGTGGAGATACCAACATGGTCTCACGTTTAGGGGAGAACTCATGGGAGAATGTGCGGACTTAAGTAGTTTACCGCAAGGTGGAGGTCCACCTAGGGAAGGTCATGGGTTACCAAGGTGGGAACCAATCATGAGGATACATCAGACGGAACTGCCCGATAGTCCGGTAGCACTAGGTCCGGTTAGAGCTATGTTGTGGATAACTCAGTTGGTACCAGGCCTAAGGGGCAGGGCTGCTCTGCCCAGCCCGCCTGCAGGAGGTGCTTGCTTAGTGATGGATGGAATGCCTGATCTTCACCCAGTGGGGGAAGAAGGGGGGCAAAAAATAGCACGCTGACCCACCTAGGAGGGGGGAGTTGCTTTTGGAAGCGTACGCCCTGCAGGCCGCAGGTCTTACCTGATGCCCTGCAAGACTCGAGCTGATACCGGTTTTACGCGGAGACTGTAGAACCTTGCGAAGGTGTTGGGCATAGCCCAACCCGCAGCTCTGCAGATGAGAGAGGCGCCCTGAGCCAGTGCCCACGAAGAGGCTATACTCCGTGTGGAGTGAGCTCTCACTGCCAGTGGGCACGGGTGATCTTAGGACCGGTACGCCGTAGTGACGGCGTCCATGATCCAGTGCTCTCATCTCTGTTTTGAGACAGCCCTCCCCTTCTGCTGACCTCCAAAACAGACAAATAGCTGCTCAGAGCTCCTGAGGCTCTGTGTGCGGTCCAAGTAGAGGTGCAATGCACATACTGGACACAACATGGATGGGGTTGGGTCTTCCTCCCCGGTGGGGAGCGCCTGTAAGTTCACCATCTGGTGTCTAGGGGGAGTGGTGGTTACTTTGGGCACGTAGCCGGGCCGGGGTCTCAGGATAGCATGAGAATCACCGGGCCCGAGTTCTAGGCAATCTGTGGACACGGAGAATGCTTGTAGGTCCCCTACCCTCTTGAACGCCATCAGGAGAGCCGTCTTCATCGTGAGGTGAGAAAGAGCGGCATCTCCGAGGGGCTTGAAGGGGGGCCTCTTGAGGCCCACCAGGACCGCATCAAGATCGCAAGAGGGTACGGAGCGCGGATGAGGCGGTAGCCTTCTCGCGCCCTTAGGAACCTAATGATCAGGTTGTGCTGTCCTAGAGACTTACCAGCAACTGGGTCGTGATGAGCGGCAATGGCGGCTACATACACGTTCAGTGTGGAAGGGGAGAGATTACTCTCGAGTCTCTGGAAGGACAGCACATTCCCAATCGAGCAACTCCGTGTGTCTTCCCTATGAGAATAGCACCACGACGAGAAGAGGCTCCACTATATAGGCTTATAGCTGTCTAGTGGCTGGGGCCCTAGCTTGAGTGATGGTTTCAACCACCGCAGGGGGTAGGCCACTCAGGATCTCCTCATCCTGTCCAGGGGCCAGACATGGAGGTTCCAGAGGTCTGGCCTGGGATGCCATAACGTGCCCTTCCCCTGGGAAAGCAGGTCCTTCGTCAGGGGAATCGGCCAGGGGGGAGCTGTCATCAAGAGCATTAGCTCCGAGAACCAAGTCCGGTTGGGCCAGTACGGCGCCACTAGTAGCACAGATGCTCCTCTTCCCTGACCTTGCACCGGATCTGTGCAATGAGGCTCACTAGGGGGAGGCATACTTCCGCTTGTCCCACGGCCAGCTGTGCGCTAGAGCATCCGTGCCGAGGGGGGCCTCGGACGGGGAGTACCCTAGCGGGCAATGGGTGGTGTCCAGGGAGGAGAACAGGTCTACCTGAGCCTGCCCGAACTGTACCCAAATGAGCTGGACTGCGCGGGGGTGGAGTCGCCACTCTCTGCGAGTCGTCGACTGACGAGAGAGCGCATCGGCTGTCTGGTTCAGGTTGCCTGGGATATGTGTGGCTCGCAGGGAGCTGATCACCTGCGGACTCCACAGGAGGAGGCCTCGGGCGAGTCGTGTTAGCTGCCGTGAGCGAACGCTACCCTGGCGGTTGATATATGCTACGGAAGTTGTGCTGTCCAACCGGACCAGCACGTGCTTGTCCTGCACGAGAGGTTGTAGCCCCTTCAGTGCATGTAGCACAGCCAACAACTCTAGGCAGTTGATATGCCCGCGCAGGCGGGGTCCCGTCCATAGCCCCGACACTGCGTGCCCATTGCACACGGCAACCCAACCCTGCAGGGAGACGTCTGTTGTCACCATGACGCGCCTCGTGACCTGCCCGAGAGGGACCCCCGTCCGTAGAAAGGTCATTGAAGACCAAGGGGTTAGGGTGCGTCGGCAGAGAGGCATCTCTTGTCAGGCTCCCAGGGACCAAGACAGGGGGGCTAGGGGTACGATCTGCTTCATCGACCTCCCGGGGGGTGGTTTGATGGCTGGCAGTGCGGATCCCTCAACGTGGGGAAGCCCCCGGGGAGGAGATCGGCTCTGCTGACTTACCTGCCTGGCGATGATGTAGCACAATGCACCGTCAACTGAGAGTGCTGAGGGCTGCTGATTATCCTCGACATTGGGTCTCGCCGTGACGCAACGTCGAGTTGCCAAACACCGTCGTGTAGAGGGTGAGAGCGGCTGTGATAAACACCCAGAGAGAGAGGAAACTCTTTTTGAGAAAGTGGGCTGTTGGGACGGGGCAGGAACCTTCCCGGATCGACCACCCAACGATGGAATGGCTGGGGTCGGGCCCGAAGGTATTCTCGATCTCCCTGGGGTCTTCCCATGAGGGCCGCTTCTGCTTTCGCATTGGCTGCTGACTGGGTGGTGAGTGGGGGGCGCCGGAGCGTGTCGAAGAGGACCAGGGCTGCTGGGAAGCAGACGGTGCATGGGACTCAACGGCCGGAGGGCGGCCGAGTCGCGGCTGGGGAGGATATGCTTGTTAGCCTCTGTCTGCTTCTTTACTGTCGAGAACTGCTGCTCGACAGTATCACTTTATTTTCCCCCCCTTTTTTTTTTGGTTTTTTTTTTAATTTTATCTTTTTTGTTTTTTCCTTTTTTTTTATGTTTTGTCTTTTGTTTTTTTTCTTGTTCTTTATTTTTGTTATTTTCCTTTCCTTGGTCCTTTTTGTTTTCTTTGTTTTTTTTTTTTTTTTGTTTGTGGCGGTGCAGAGTTCCTGCATAAGCGCTGGGTCGGTCTTACCCTCGTGGAGCTCTCTCAACGCCTTGGCCTGATGGACCTGCAGGATGGCCATAGCGTGGAGATAGGAGGCATCTTGGCCCGCAGCAATGTAAGCTCTTGACACCAGAGATGCCGAAAACCTACATGCTTTGGACGGGAGTCTAGGTCGAGCCCCCCAGGTGGCCGCCGTCTCCGGGCACAAGTGCACCGCGATGGCACACTCCACCTGGGGGACATCGACGTATCCTCTAGCTGCCTCACCATCGAGGGAAGAGAGGGCGACAGAACTAGTTTGACGTGGATGCGCCGAAAAGGGGGCGTTCCAGGTCTTACTAAGTTCCTCATGCACTTCCGGTGAACATGGCACTGGGGGTGTGCGCGGCTTGGAGCCGCGCTCAAACCTGAGGCACCATGTATCCAGCCGCGAGCGCTGGGAGAGGCAGTGCGGGCATTGCAACCCAACGCTCACGGCGGCCCGGGAAAGCATGGCTGACATTTCGACGTCCGCTTCTTCCTGGGCTCGACCCCCGAGGGAGGGAGCTCCGAGGAATCGTCTGAGTCGTATGTCAGTAAGTCACCCTCCGATGCTGCAAGGGACATCTCATCATCATCATGCACCGTTTCTGAATACGTGGTTGAGGAACAAGACGGTGGGACCGTCTCTTGGGGAACGGTCAGACGAGCGAGACGAGGTGCGAACGGTCCGCGAGCCAGTGGCTGACGGATTAACGCTCACAGTAATCCTCATATCACCCTCGATGCTCGCCGTAGCGGACGGCAGGGCCATAGCCACTGCTGTCACAGAACGTGAAGCAGACGACTTGGTGGCTGAGTCCCGTGGGAACACAGCCACCCGTGAACGCAACGCCTGAATTGTCAACCGCCCGCAGCGTGCTGGAAGCAGACATCGTGTCCATCCCCCTTCTCGATGAGTGTGTTGCACCCACGAGAACAGCGGGACATGCCATGCTGGAGAAATTTGCTCTTTTAGAGAAAAAAACTCAAACACTTCTGGAACTGCCGAGACACCCAGGGGAAGTTGCCGCAGGAAGGGACAGTCCTGCTGCACCACGTCGTAAGATTCCAGCAGTAATTCGGCGTAGAGTTTGAAGTTTCAAAGTCGATCATATGTGAAGGCTCCGAAGAACAAAAGGTGAATGAATTCAGCACGCTGTCTCCCTTTTATACCCGGATATCCGGGGCCGGAGTCCGGCATGCAAATTTCATTCGCCAATTTCATTGGCCTTTTCTAAAATAGTCAGAAGTTTATAGGTTCTCAAGGGCGAACCCCATCTGTCAGTTCGACACAACGTCGAGAGACCGACAGAAAGGGAACTACAGGTATATAACTATTATAACAATAACTATTCAAACTAGAATGTAATTTTGACTTACTGTTGCTTGAAGATCCCGGTTTCATCTGCTGTGAAAGAAATGACATTTTTTATCAATGAGATTACTCACGTATTGCATTTACGCTGCAATTACAAAATAATAGTCTTTATGCCAAGCAATACAAATTCATATGGAGTTTGTTTCATATATTGCTGATGTGCAATTGTTTAAATGTATTACACCCCCTATCATCTGTGTGCGCACTCATGATACTACTACACTTCTGGCATCAAAGGCGGGTAACACAGAAGTATGTTTTTGGCACTTTTAAATGCTTTCAACACTCTCCTGCCCCACTGATTTAATAACCTCAGCACAATAAATGTACAGTACCTGCACAAACACTTCAATAAAAATATGTTATTAGAGGTTTAGAGGCTGCATATCTAAAAAAAACATATACTTTTAATAATGTCAATTTCTAACACAATCCTTTTAGGGTGCATTTTGAACTGACTGAAAATATTATAAAGTTCACTGAAACATTTGTGTACTTTTATTGATGAGATTTTCTAGACATAGTAGATTTCAGTATTGAGCAGAAATGTGTTTTATAATTCTAGAACAGACATCAACATGTATGGCATATCTTGTTAAATATCTGCTGCATTAACCAGTTCACAACTTTGTTGATTGCCTCATCATTTCTCTGACACTTTAGTAATCCTGTGTCTTCATAGAACAGACAGTCCACTGTCAGTATATCTGTCCTGTTGACACATCTGCTGCTGTCTGGTACAGTTTTCTCTCGGTCAAATGTGTGATGTAGCACCACCAGAACTTTCAGCTTAGAGCCTGTTCAAAGAAACAAACTGTCTGAAAAATTGTCTGAATCTCTCATGAATTTATGACCTCGATTAATTTATAAAATTTGTTAAAACAGTGTTATTAATAATAATGTGATGATAATTAACCTGTAGAGTCAGTGAATCTTTTCAGTGCGGTTTCTATGTCAGTTCCAGCTCGAGAAAGAATAGGACAGAAAACCAAAACAGCGTCACTCTCATCCATTGAAACTTCCTTCAGATTCGAAATTTGTTTTTTCAGAGTGCCAATAAACCTCTCAGGTGCGTTATTTGTCTTTCCAGCCAGAATGGAGCACAGTTTGATTTTCCCTGGAAAATTAATCTCCATGAAATAAGTCAAACAAGTTTAATCTTACAAAAATGACCATGACCAATGTTATAAGACAACAAAGAATTTATATTTACTGCTTTTCATCTGTGATGGGTTCTTTGCCGCTCTCTCTTTCTCACTTGACGGTTTGCTCACTTCTTTGTTTTTCCCCTTAGGATTTCTGTTGTTTTTGTCAATTTCTGTTGGATGTTTTTCATTTTCTTTTTTCAGATTATCATTTGGTGCAACATTTTTGTGTAGAGGACCTTAGATTTTAGGCATTTGGATTATTTTAAACACAGAAAGAAGCAAGATATGTGATCAAACAAGGACCTTAAGTACATAACATATCTCATTAATATGTACATGATATAGGCAGCAGTTTGTGAGATGCTTTCTTTTAACATCTTACACATCAGACTTTAACCAGTGGCGATTGCTGTAGAGGTTTATTGTCTTGCTGATAATATTATATTCCCAGATTAACATGATTAACTTCAAAATTGATAAATTCAAAATTAAGTAGACTTTATGGAAATTATAAAAAATACCATGTCATTACCCTTTGAAATTTCTTGACAGGGATTAATGTATCATATTAGTTCTACTAAATAAGAAAGAAATGCCATTAACCTACCATGAGATTGACATACATTGACATACTTTCCCTTTCTCTGCAACCCAAAATGGCATGGGCTATTTTAGTAAACGTGTTTATCTTATACAGTTTGAAGAATTTTTATATTTTAGAGCATCTTGTTAAATACCTGTTGTATTATCCAGTTAACAACCTTGTCTATTGCATCATTATTCCTCTGACACTTTAGTAATCCTGTGTCTTCGTAGAACAGACAGTCCACTGTCAGTATATCTGTCCTGTTGACACATCTGCTGCTGTCTGGTACAGTTTTCTCTAGGTCAAATGTGTGATGTAGCACAACTAAAACTTTCATCTTAGAAGCTGATCAAAGAAAAAGACAAATGAATGTAAGATTTTATGACAATAAAACCCATTTTATCTTTTAAAATACTGTAGTGATGATTATAATCAATAAACCTGTAGAGTCAGTGAATTTTTTAAGTGCTGCTTCTATATCAATGTCATGTCGAGAAACAACAGGACAGAAAACCAGAACAATGTCACTCTCATCCACTGTAGGAACTTCTCTCAGATCTTTTATTTGGTTCTCCAAAGTCTCAATAAACCTCCTATGACCATCATTTGTTTTTCCAGCCAAATCAGAGAACAGTTTTATTCCACCTGAAAAATGAATTGGCACTAAGTAAAAGGGAGAAGTAAAAATACGACCATATGAAAATCTTTCCATTATAACCCACACAAAACTTTGCATAATTTAAACAAGCATTTTTTTGTGAGGAGCTTGAGCTATGTTTTATAAACATACTTGTGAATTACCTGAAAAAACTCTAAATGCGAAATAAGAACCTACTTTTCATCTTAAAACCAGTTATTTCTGACCATTAGCTGTTGGTTGTTCCCCCTTGTTGCTGACATTTAACTATGTTTTCTAATAATCTATATGTCTATTTTAGTACATGTATTTACATTAAGCTATGAATGTGAACTAGACTCGCTTTCCTTCTGTCCTTTAAGATTTCTTTCCTGAATTCTTCATCTGTTCTGTCTTTCTCAGTGTCTCCAGTTTACTGGTTTCAGACTCCTTAACTGTGTTCTCCAGCGTTCTTTCTTTCTCATTTATCAGTTTGTTAAGGTTCTCCAACTGAGTGTTTTTCTCTTGTAGCTGATTCTGCAAATCCTCAACGAATTTATTTCTTTGCAGCAAATGTTTTTTTAATTGTTGCACTTGTGATTCTTTATTTTCTAGAAGCTCAGATTTTTCTTTGAGTTGTTTTAAATGGTTACTAAGTTCGGTCTGCATTTCTTTGATTTGCTCCTTCAACGTTTGTTCCTCTATGTTATTTACCACAAACTCTAAAAAAGAAAATCACACTGATGTTGTCTATAGTAGCCTTTTTTCTGTACCAGATCACACAAGAATCTCATTCTTTTTTCTTTCCTGATCTTTGAAATACATATACTGTAAATCGTATGTTTCATTAACCCTGACCTTTCATTAAAGCAGAGTCTTCCAAGTTCATTCTCTCTCTTTCACGTGTTTTGTTTTTCTGTTGAAATAGAGAAAACAGTCAATCATCATGTAAAGAACAATTCATACAAATACATTAAATGATTTCTCTGTTAATGATAAATCACTGACAGCTACATGTGCAATGTTGCTGATTGTAGAGACACTTCCGGAGCAGGTTTAAGCAGATATTGCCTTTGATATCCTAATATATATAATCATTTCAGCTTCATCATTTATTCACTTCGAGTTGATCCAAATCTGTATAAATTTCTTTGTTCTGATGAACACAGAGAAAGATATTATGAAGAATGCTTAAAACCAGACATATTTTGCCCCTCATTGACTCCCATAGTAGGAAAAAAATACAATGGTAGTCAAAAGTGCCCCACAACTGTTTGCTGTTCTACATTCTTCAAAATGTCTTATTTTGTGTTCAACAGAACAAAACATTTTTAAAAGTAATTTTTCCTACTATGGTAGTCAATGGGGGGCAAAATCTGTACGAATTCTTCCAAATAACTTTCTGTGTTCATCTGAACAAAGAAATTTATACAGATCTGGAACAACTCGAAGGTGACAGAATTTTCTTTTTTGGATGAAGTATCCCTTTAAGATCCCCTTTATGACCCGCAACAGAAGTATTCACCTCTGTGTTGTGACATCATTAGATTATTTTATTATGAATGTTACTTTCACATACCTCCTCATGTATTGTCAGAGGATTGCTTTGAAATGTTGGTGGCTGATTCACAGGTTGGACATCAGAATCTATTTTTGCCAAAAATACTGCATAGTCATGATTTATGATAAATGAAAAATCACCTTGATGTCATAGTACATGGAAATATATTTTTTTTAACTGAAAATGATGTTTAGACTTGTTTGCACCACTTGATATTTTTACAGTTATTAAATCAATTTGATATAAACACTCACATTCATTAACTTGTATTGTCACCTCCACTGTTGTGTCTTGACTGATAACCTGACACAGGTATTCTCCCATATCTGGCTCTTTGAGTAGAAAGGACACATTTCCTTCATGAATTGCGAGATTCGCTTTCCCCTTATAGCTCCGCCCCTCTGTCACCTGTCCGTTCTTACAGACACATTTGATTTCCATATTAACAACACTCATTTCAGGTGACAGGTGACATGGTACTGTGACATCAGACCCCAGTTTAACCTCAACATTCTGAGCTGTTTCTGGGACAGTAAGCTGAAACTCATCTGTAAAGCATGAGAGAAACAGAAAGACTTATGTACATACAGTACATTAATGTCAAGTTTATGTTTTTAGTTCATTATTATCCACATTTTAGGTATTTAAGAAACAGTTCAAACTCATTTAGTTCAACCAAACACAGGCGCAAGCAAAATTAAATGACATAAATGCTTTGATAGAACTTACTGCTGCTTGCGGCTGCCATTTTCTCCTAAATGGGGAAAAATGACACATCGACTTTATTATTATTAACTGCTTTGTTTGAGGATAAAAAGGGGCGTTCCTCAATAAGGGGGCGATTTCAAACTGGGATGGGCGTTTCTCAATCACTTTAGTTTATTTGCAAAAATCAAGTGGGTGATTCCCAATTCCCTTCTCAAACTGGATGGTTGAAAACTGTTTAGATCCTGTTTAGAAACGGCCAATAGTTCAGAAATGGGCTTCTGCCCTTTTTGATTGAAAGGTTGAGAAACGCCCATCCCGGTTTAAAAACGCCCCATAACTTCATGAAACTCCCCCTTTCATGTTCTGCAGAGCCCTATAGTCTACTTCTCTCCTCATTTGTTGAGTCATATCAAAACAGAAACAAAACCAGTTGAACCTCTTTGTCTTAATATCTTAAGCATTGTGAAAAACAAATGTTAAAAGCGTTAGGATTTTAATAGGCCTACTAAAATTCATGCTAAATTAATGAAATTGTGCTGTAAAATATAAATAAATCATGACTCTACAACATTATTCCGTTAGCAGATCTTCTTACTATTGACAAAACGATCGTTTCACATCAAGCAATTTTGCGTTTGATAGCCGTCTAAACAGCCTGACATCAAGGCTGAAACCAGGCAAAATTTAGGCTGTCAGATGTCTAACCATATGCCTAGAATAGACAGCACAGGCTACGCAGAAAACATGTCAAAGAAATGAAACCAAACATCACTGTTGGCTTTGCTTACACGATGACATATCATACATTTCGCAAGTTATTTTGGCAATAACGACATGTAACCAAATTCAAGGTTAAACTTTGGCTATAAGTTGGTACTATATCGCGCAACCGAGACGGTGATGCTTGCTGTGCTATGAATGACACTAACCCTTACCTCTGCTGTCCTTCACAAAATCTGCTGCTGAAGAAATGACTTGAATCCCACAAAACAGTTAAATAGCGTAATACGGTAGCCTGTACAAATCTATGTTTTATATAATATCCTTGCCGAGCAGTGTTAGCTTTCCCTGCTGTCACGCCAATATTCTGCAGCTCACTTTTACTTTTACTTTCACTTTTAACTGAATAATTATCCCTGAACTTGTTTATACAGCACAACTGCAAATAACAGCCTCTGATACTTCATGGGTAAAATATTATAGAAAATAACATACAATTAAAATATATATATACTGTATATATACAAATAAATAAATAAAAAAATTCTTGTTATTATACTCATAACCACACAACTTAATTACTTCGAAAATAGTGTCTTAAAGAAACAGTTTCAAGCAACAGCTACACCCAGGCAAAATTTTAAAAACAATCAGCTGCCTGTATAAGACTGACAGCAAACAATACACACCAGAATTTCATAGGTCTCTTGTCGTGCTTTTAAAAATTGTGCTTGCTGGTTTGTTACTAATAATGACTGATTCTTTTTAACATTTTAAATAATTTTTAACATTTAAAGACATTTGAACTGAGAAATATAGATTAGATTCAATTTATTGTCATTGCACATGTACAAGGCAATGAAATGTGACCTCTGCATTTAACCCATCCAGAGAGTAGTGAACACACGTACCCCCGGAGCAGTGGGCAGCTATCACTACAGCGCCCGGGGAGCAAGTAGGGGTAAGGTGCCTTGCTCAAGGGCACCTCAGTTGTTACCCGCCGGCCCTGGGAATCGAACCGGCAACCTTCTGGTCATGAGTCCGACTCTCTAACCATTAGGCCACAACTGCCCCTATTAGGCCACAACTGCCCCTATATATAAATATATGTACCGTGAACAGGATTTCACCAAGTATGAAATGTTCTTGGTTGAACATCATTGTCCTGGAACAACTTTTCTAATTAATCAAACAGATTGTACAGCAGTCAATGTTAGGTTGGGTTATACTGTATATTATCTTCAATCTTGGTTTAGGTTTGGTTTATGGAAATCTTTTTTGAAGGGATTGTTATTCCAGCACTAACAAAAGATGTTGAGGAACACATTTTGCTTGGGAAAATCACTGCAACCAGATTTGTCCATTACATTATAAATCCTCTGATACTTCAAGAATCTTGTGTCCTCACTTTGTGTTTAGTGTGCCTGTCTAACATTCACATAAATTAAACATAAATGAAAGTAGATGAACACTTACGCAAGCAAAAAGATACTTTTACAACATCTTTAT
The DNA here is from genome assembly GCF_024868665.1 of Triplophysa rosa. Taxonomy (NCBI): domain Eukaryota; kingdom Metazoa; phylum Chordata; class Actinopteri; order Cypriniformes; family Nemacheilidae; genus Triplophysa; species Triplophysa rosa. Next base: position 27,990,670 of record NC_079891.1, read on the forward strand.
TTGTAATGATCAGTATTCAACTTAACAGCCAAAAAGAGGTAAAGTAGCAGATACAGTTTATCAATACATAACATAGATAAGGGGACGCCACAGAGTAAAGCACATACGTTGCAGACACTTAATTTAATTTATTCCTAGGGGTTATTTCTTTATGTTGTCATGAGCTGTGTTTATATATACAGTACATATATCTCTAACTAAGATGATTAATCTTAATTCTTTTTATTTGTCATTACATTACACTCATTGCATATTTTAGGCATTAATACCTTCACCTGTTTAATAATTGTTAATGAGGCTATTACTTATTTGCACATGTATACACTTAAACATTTACATATCACAAAGAGCTAATAATATCCGTAGCCATTTCACAATATCTCAGTGAAATATGTAAGGGTTAACGTAGTCTACATTGAGCCGCTTGTTTCTTTAACATACAATAAACCCTGACAGAGGGTGATCAGGACACCGTTGCAAAGCGGAAGGGTTTTGTATCACACCAAAGGGGTTTATACTGTAATAACTGGCTGGACAGTAGTAGTTGTGTTTTTGCCTTACTGTATATTTGCTTTGTGGGGTACAAAACAATAGACTAGTTTACAAACTACATCTAAGCAGAGTATTGAGAAATCTCAACAATTAATATTTATATTAATATCCAGCTCTCCGACCCCGGACCTGGAGTCTCTTTGCTGGGAACATCCACATCCGACATGTTTGTCTCTCTAGTCGTGATGTTTGAACAGTTCACTGGACTAGAGGAACTGGATCCCATCTGTTGCATATCTGGGAATAAAACTGACAGGAAAATAGAACTCTGAGTATACTTCAGTCTATCATGTTTACGAACAACATAGCATTAACCAGTGTTAGAAATTATTTTTAGTATAAAAGTTATAGTCAAAATAATTCTTAATTCCTTGGGATTGACTAAATTCAGAAATTATGAAATAACATATGAATCGGTTTGTATAATCAATAATTACATATAAAATTATATATTTTAAAAATTAATATACAGACTTTATCATATTAATACATTTGAGTTGCTTTTTAATTTTTTTAAATGAAGTCATACATTACAAAATCCATATCAAGCTTTATTGAAGAAATGTAATTATAACTCACTATAACTTGAAGATCCCCGTTTATTTCCCTAGAGAAAAAAACATGTTTTAATAAATGTGACAAAATGTGCCACTCTGCAAATTATAACCCAAATCATCATTATAATATGCACGCACGCTAACATTAGGTTTAGGGTTTGGGTTAGGGGACAGGTTAATAATACAAATTGCCGGTTAATATGCACGCGCGCTAAATTGGTGTATCATATGCGCGCAAAAATAGCCGTATTTATGCACGCAAAATCGAACTTTGGCGTACGTATTTCACCATAATACAACCCGCGTGTTATTTATACGCAATTCATGAGACTGGGCTCAACCATCCCTCCCTTATCCCTTAAAGATGGCAAATACTCTCTCTCAGTCTCTGGGCCTACGTTCACGATCTAAGCGCATGGTTTAAAGCGCATGGCGCAGGTGCACTCAGAGCGTATCCGAATCCACTTTTGCTAATTTAACGATGGGAAAACGGTCGGCTCGCCCGGGCGCATGGTCTAAACGGGTTGTCCCGATTCTCTTAATGAGTAATGGGTGTTTTTTGGGCGTAACGTGCAGTAAACCAATCAGAGTCTCATCTCTCATTCCCTTTAAGAGCCAGTTGCGCTCGCGCCATGGCGGATTCGCTACTTACACGGCAGAATTTGCAAGAGCAAAGACTGGACGCTTCTCTAGAGAGGAAATGCATCTGCTCGTGCGTGAGGTTAAAGCACGCGAGCAGATCATCTACATGACAAGCCGGATTTTTATCTTTATGTACACAGTAATAATATTTTACATTGTAATCCATTTATTTTTTTTATTTGGCATGTTTGTGTGCTGCTGCGCTTCCCTCTGTGTAATAAGTAGCCTAAAGTGAAAGCGCATTGTATGTGGACCCGCCCAGAGGCGCATTTTCTACTAATGCGCTCTTTTTTAAACAAAAAAAACATTACGTCATTGACTTTAGGGCACTATTTTCACGATCTAAGCGCATGGTTTAAAGCGCACGGCGTAGGTGCACTCAGGGCGTGTCCAAATCCACTTTTGCTAATTTAACGACGGGATAACGGTCGGCGCGCCCGGGCGCATGGTCTGAACGGGTTGTCCCGATTCTCTTAATGAGTAAGGGGTGTTTTGTGGGCCAAAGGTAAACCAATCAGAGTCTCATCTCCCATTCCCTTTAAGAGCCAGTTGCGCTCGCTCCATGGCGGATTGGCTATTTACACGGCGGAATTCGGAAGAGCAGATACTACTCCAGAAAGGAAACGCGTCTGCTCGAAGTTAAAGGGCGCAAGCAGACCGTCTACAGGACAAGCTGGATTTTTATCTTTATGTCCACAATAATAATATTTTACATTATAATCCATTTATTTGTAATGTTTGGCATTATTGTGCGCTGCTGCGCGTCCCTCTGTGTGTAATAAGAAGAATGTACGAGCGTTGTGCACCCGCCTATAGGCGCATATTCCTAATGCGCTCTTTAAATAACAAAAAAAAGTTGCGCCATTGACTTTAGATCAGGTTTGAATTGACCTATGGCGCAGTCTAATTTCAGTTCCTCAAAATAGCAACGCGCCAACAATGCGCCTGAGCACACCTCTTTTTTAGACCAACATGCCCATGGGCGCACAAATGAGCGCACATGCATTTACTATTTAAACAACGCGGCGCTGGACGGGAAAATGAGAACTGCGTCGGGCGGAAACTAACAAAAACACTTGGCTGCGCCTTGTGCCGCGTTGCGCCGGGTGTACAATAGGGCCCTCTATCATAATGAATGTGAAATTCCAGTGCACTGACTTCATTTTGTTATCAATGTTATATTGGTAACTTAATTTCAAAAATATCTTCTATAACTTCAATTTCAGTTCATGAAAAGAATAATAAAAATACAGTAACCTCCTGTGAGCTCGTATTCATCTTATTCACTGCTGACTGGAGATGCTGACTGTCCTTTGATTCTTGATTCTCTTGATCCACCTCTGGAGAAATTTCTCCATTCTGCTATAAAGTATGTGAGAGTTAAACTTTTTTGTTATAATGACTGTGAAATTCCAGTGCACTGACTTTATTTTGTTATAGATATTACTGTAAAAAAATATTGCATATATTGGTAAAATGAATTCAAAAATATCTTCTGTAACTTTATGATCTAATTTCTCTAAAGACTTCATGAAAATAATAATAAAAATACAGTAACCTCCTGTAAGCTCGTATTCATCTTATTCCCTGCTGTCTGGAGATGCTGACTGTCCTTTGATTCTTGATTCTCATTCTGCTGTAAAGTATGTGAGAGTTAAACTTTTTTATTATGATGAATGTGAAACTCCAGTGCACTGACTTTATTTTGTTATAGGTATTACGGTAAAATATATTGCATATATTGGTAAAATGAATTCAAAAATATCTTCTGTAACTTTATGATGTAATTTCGCTAAAAACTTCATGAAAAGAATAATAAAAAATACAGTAACCTCCTGTAAGCTTGTATTCATCTTATTCCCTGCTGTCTGGAGATGCTGACTGTCCTTTGATTCTTGATTCTCTTGTTCCACCTCTGGAGAATTTCCTCCATTCTGCTGTAAAGTATGTGAGAGTTTATCTCTATTATAATGAATGTGAAATTCCAATGCACTGACTTTATTTTGTTATAGGTATTACGGTAAAATATATTGCATATATTGGTAAAATGAATTCAAAAATATCTTCGGTAACTTTATGATGTAATTTCTCTAAAGACTTCATGAAAATAATAATAAAAATACAGTAACCTCCTGTAAGCTCATATTCATCTTATTCCCTGCTGTCTGGAGATGCTGACTGTCCTTTGATTCTTGATTCTCATTCTGCTGTAAAGTATGTGAGAGTTAAACGTTTTTATTAAAATGAATGTGAAATTCCAGTGCACTGACTTTATTTTGTTATAGATATTACGGTAAAATATATTGCATATATTGGTAAAATGAATTCAAAAATATCTTCTGTAACTTTATGATGTAATTTCGCTAAAAACTTCATGAAAAGAATAATAAAAAATACAGTAACCTCCTGTAAGCTTGTATTCATCTTATTCCCTGCTGTCTGGAGATGCTGACTGTCCTTTGATTCTTGATTCTCTTGTTCCACCTCTGGAGAATTTCCTCCATTCTGCTGTAAAGTATGTGAGAGTTTATCTCTATTATAATGAATGTGAAATTCCAATGCACTGACTTTATTTTGTTATAGGTATTACGGTAAAATATATTGCATATATTGGTAAAATGAATTCAAAAATATCTTCGGTAACTTTATGATGTAATTTCTCTAAAGACTTCATGAAAATAATAATAAAAATACAGTAACCTCCTGTAAGCTCGTATTCATCTTATTCACTGCTGTCTGGAGATGCTGACTGTCCTTTGATTCTTGATTCTCATTCTGCTGTAAAGTATGTGAGAGTTAAACGTTTTTATTAAAATGAATGTGAAATTCCAGTGCACTGACTTTATTTTGTTATAGATATTATGGTAAAATATATGGCATATATTGGTAAAATGAATTCAACGTTAATTGAAAAACATCTTCTATAACTCTTAGATGTCATTTCTTTAGACACTTCATGAAAAGAATAATAAAAATACAGTAACCTCCTGTAAGCTTGTATTACTTGTCCAAAATTTTGAAAACACGTATTGTTAATGACAAAGAAACATATCAGACCTAAACACAGCATATAAATATTTTATGAAGAAAAACGAAGGTCTTACAGTTGTGGAACGACTCAAGGGTGAGTAATTGACGACAGAATTTTCATTCTAAAGTGAACTATCCTTTCAACAATCTAAGATGGTTGAAATCTAAGACTTATAAACAATGAACATGCTGTAAAATATATCAAGTTTATTGCAACTTTGCAAGTTTATGGATTATGTATGTTAACAGGTTAAACAAACCAAGATTTTTATTTTATGGATGCAAAACCCCAAATATTACTCATAATTACTTAAAAAATGAATGTTATAAAACATTAACATTTAATCTCCAAATTAATTAATAACATAAAGACAGTATTTTGTGTTAGCAGTGCAAAGATCCAAAGAAGCCGGCAAATGCATAAGAGTAAAGGCAACTTCTTCAATCTGCATAGTGGAAAATTGCTCAAAAAGGCAGCTAGGATGGTGATAGTTCACCCAAAAATAAAAATTCTGTCATCATTTACTCACCCTAGAGTTGTTTTAAATCAGTATAAATATCTTTGTTCTGATGAACACAGAGGAAAAAATGCTTATTGTTCTTGGACCCCATTAACTATCATAGTAGGTGCTGAACACAAAAGAAGATATTTTTAAGAATGAAGGACAGCAAACATTTCTGGGGCACTTTTGAGAACCATTTTAATTTTTCCTACTATTCAAAGGGGTCCAAGAACTGTTTGGTTACAAGCATTCGTCCAAATATCTTTCTCATTGTTCAACCAAACAAAGAAATTTATACAGGTTTGTAACAACTAGAGAGTGAGTAATTCATGACAGATTTTTTTTATTTTTGGTGAACTATCCCTTTAAAAAGGTAATTATAGGTTGTAATAAGCTGCTTGCTTAATTTAGTTGCTGTGTCTGGCTGAACACTCAAACAAAAAGAGCAATGTTTAATAGCACAATAGCCAAAAATTCTACATTCAATTACATTTACACCGTTCAATTACACAGTTACACATACTGTACACTCAACAACATTGTCAAAATGATCCGTCTTCACAAATCAACTAAGAACCATGCATTACGAAAGCAGGCCAGTAGTTGGCGATGTCACGCTGTAATGAAGCACTACAGTAGGCTATATGCCTGCACATACCCAGGCTTACCCAAAAGCACTGTTAGAATACCTTTGTTGGCATTAGACCTAGTGATGCAGTAAATCTACACTTTAGTTTGAGTAGTGCAAACACAGTCCTGTAGTCCGCCATTATTGATTTGGTTATACTCGTACATACCTATAGACTGAACATATAATACATATGGGCATGACATCACCATTTTCACAGGCCCAAGACACCGTTGTCATGTCACATTTTTTAAACTGGTGTCGTATAAATGTACCCTTAAACATTCCATCTATTCGTTTTGAGTTCTTTACAACTGTTACACAGCTCTCTTAGGATTATGTTTTGTAAAACAGATTTTGCCTTTTCTAATTTAAACTTTTCAAAAAGAGTGTTTTTTCTTACCTTAGAAGATGAAAACAGCCATTGAAAAGGAAACCATGATTGGTCTGTTTCAAATAAAGACAGTTATAAGTGTTTAACTGCTCAAAAGATAATATCACAAGAACACAAATATATTTTTCACAGAAGTTGTAATTTACAACAAAAGTGACTTTAATCTGCATTGCCGCGGCGTGGACATACTTTGATACATTTCTTCTCCCCCTGCAAAATAATGGCAACGTACACTATTAGTAAACAGTAACTTTCTTAAAATTATACATTTAGGCAGTTTTCATAATGTATGGCTTGTTAAATACCTGCTGTATTAACCACTTCACAACTTTGTCGATTGCCTCATCATTTTTCTGACACTTTAGTAATCCTGTGTCTTCATAGAACAGACAGTCCACTGTCAGTATATCTGTCCTGTTGACACATCTGCTGCTGTCTGGTACAGTTTTCTCTGGCTCAAATGTGTGATGTAGCACCACTAGAACCACCATCTTAGAGGCTGTTCAAAGAAATTAAAATCCTTTAGAAATGTGTCACCTTGTTATTCTTTTTTTTTTACATTTTTGGAAATAATTTGATTTGTGACAACCTGTAGAGATATTTATTTTTTTCATTGCTGCCTCAATATCAGTTCCAGCTCGAGAAACAATAGGACAGAAAACCAAAACAATTTCACTCTCATCCACTTTATGACCGATCTCCAGATCTTGAATTTGGTTTTTCAGAGTGTCAATAAACCCCTTGTGTGAGTTGTGTGTTTTTCCAGCCAAAATTGGGAACAATTTGACTCCCCCTGGAAAATGAATTAAAGTAAAACAGTCATGAGTACAAAAAAGGATCAAAAGAAACATCATAATATTACATTAAGTTAAAATGTAGTTTTTGTGGTTAGTATCCATTTCTTATACAATATTGTAAGTTAATGAGATTTTAAAGTTAATGAAATTCTTATATTTCTTTATGATTCATTTAAAAGTGTTGTGGAGGTGGAGTCAACCTGATCCATGTTAATCCACAAGTCAAAACTACTGAACATAATTAAACTAGCAGTCATTTTATGAGCCCAGTCGTACGATAAAGACTTACTTGCACTGAATTTAGAGATCCCCATTTTCCATCTCTTATTATCCCCTGACTTGCATTCACTTTCATTCTGCAGACACACAAAACAGTATTGTGAAATTCAAAGTATTTGCATTTAAACTGTATAAGGTGTTTGAAAAGGAAAATATATTACAGCATTTAATGCAACTTTTCAAACTGACCTTCATACTCGGAGCATGTTTCTGAATTTGTCCTAGGTTGAACAAACAAAAATGAAGATTTAAATCCTGTTTTTACTATTACAGTTTTTATTGCTTACAGTTACACAGAAAAAGTGGTTCTTGAGGTACTGAGTGAAACTATTCACTTATAAATTACAATGCGCAGCTTAAAAATGCAAAATAAAGTTCTCTACGTTAGACACATAACTCAAGACTAACAGCTCTTGTGTTTAATTTGGAAAGTTTACTTATTTCCTTCATTCCAAGTCAGTGGGTTTTTGGTTTAATGCCTGAAAAATGAAGTGCATGAAAGGTATGTGGTTAACACAGGCCAACCACTGAAGATAATAATAATATATTTTTCTTCAACACGTGACGTAAAACACATCAATAATACCTCACTCATGCTTCAGTTTGTCTTAGAAAAGTGTTAACAAGTTGCTACATGGGTCTTCAGACATTATAATGCTCAAAAAAGATGAAACATGGGCACAATTCCTAAACAAACGACATTTCCACAGAGTTTATCTGTCATGAAATGTGAGGTGTGGAGAACCCAATTGCAGGCAGCGTGGATGAAGGGGTTAACAAGGATTTTTATTTTAATAAACACAAAACAAAACCCACGATGGGGGAAAACGTCTTGGTTACGGATGTAACCTCGGTTCCCTTTCTGTCGGTCTCTCGACGTTGTGTCGAACCGACAGAATGGGGCTCCTATGGAAAACGCCACAGCACTGAGCCGCGTCACAATCTCTGTGGAGCGACGTTGACTGGCCTGGGCGAGTCAGATGAAGACGCTAACGCGAAATTATGACCCTCCAGTGGAGAGGAAGGGGGACCCAGAGCTTTCCACAAAAAGTTGGGAAGCCCCCTAACGCCTGCCGTCACGGGCGGAGGCCTAATTCTCTAAATGGCGAGAAGCCGCCCGGCACCGTACGGGCCACTGGGTAAGCATTATTCCCCCTGGGGGAAAAACGCTGCAGAGGCCACTACCTACCGTAGGGAGGAATTAGTGGAGACACCACATGGTCGAAGAAAGTTACTAGGGCTGTAGTCAAGTCCATCATTGTCGAGTCCAAGACAAGTCCAAGACCAGGACTAGTCGAGACCGAGTCAAGTCCGAGTCCAAAGAGGTTCGAGTCCAAGTCAAGTCCAAGTCCAGAGAGGTTCGAGTCCAAGTCAAGACCGAGTCCAATTGAGACAGTCAAGACAGAGACAGAAAAAAATCATGACTACAAGACCACATACTTAACTATTGATAATTTATGTGACGCAAGAGACAGCATATCTTCTATTCTAAGATAATCATTTTCATTATTGTTTGTAATGATCGAAAAGCATATAAAATAAGGTCATTTTATTTTTACTATATAGGTATAGCACTAAAGTCACAAAGCCGAAGTGTAAATGTTTATTACTTTTTTAAGGAACTTTTTTATCAGCCCTCCTAACAGCAAGGTTGTGCAGCAATGAATACTTTTGTGCGTGCGTGTGTGCGTGCGTGCGTGCGCGCGCCTGCCCGTGCACGTGCGTGTTCGATAGAGGAGCCGCTAGAAAGAGCAGAGGCTCCACGGCTCGTTTATAAGCACGTCGGTGCCCATCCTTAAATAACATGTTCATCACAATGACAATAAAAATACGATCAATCTTATCTTTAAGCCCTACTTTCCAAACTTTCTAAAATACTCAAATGCAATGCTAACTCTGAAACATGGCATTAACTTACCTCTCTTTGTGATGCCTTTGCAGGTGTCTTACGAAATTGGATGTTGTCCCAC